>NW_025726064.1:0-161666 GCF_021461395.2 Schistocerca americana
ACCATGTGGTGCCCGAGGCAGCCAATAGACCCTTGGAGACAAGTCGGCTGCAGGCCGATGTATTGAATCTCGACGCAATTTGAGTGTTCCATCGTCATTACAAGGGCCCTGAACGAACAATTAACTATCATTTTGCGTCGGATTCGAAATCTAGACTCACAGGAGAACGACCATAAGGTGCCCGAGGCAGCAACAGACCCTTGCAGACAAGTCGGCTGGAGGCCGATGTATTGAATCTCGGACGCAATTGTGAGTGTTCCATCGTCATTAGGAGGCCCTAAACGTTACAATTCACTATCATTTTTGCGTCGGATTCGAAAATCTAGACTCGCAGGAGAAGGACCATGTGGTGCCCGAGGCAGCAATAGACCCTTGGAGACAAGTCGGGCTGCAGGCCGATGTATTGAATCTCGACGCAATTTGAGTGTTCCATCGTCATTACAAGGCCCTGAACGAACTATTAACTATCATTTTTGCGTCGGATTCGAAAATCTAGACTCACAGGAGAACGACCATAAGGCGCCCGATGCAGCAATAGACCCTCGGAGACAAGTCGGCTGGTGGCCGATGTATTGAATCTCGACGCAATTTGAGTGTTCCATCGGCATTAGGAGGCCCTGAACGTTGCAATTAACTATCATTTTTGCGTCGAATTCGAAATTCTAGACTCACCGGAGACGGACCATGTGTGCCCGAGGCAGCGATATCCCCTTGGAGACAAGTCGGCTGGAGCCGATGTATTGAATCTCGACGCAATTTGAGAGTTCCATCGTCATTAGGAGGCCCTGAACGTTACAATTAACAATCATTTTTGCGTCGGATTCGAAAATCTAGACTTACAAGAGAACGAACGTAAGGTTCCCGAGCAGCATACACCCTTGGAGACAAGTCGGCTGGAGGACGATGTTACTGAATCTCGACGCAATTTGAGTGTCCCATCGTCATTAGGAGGCCCGAAACGTTACAGTTAACTATCATTATTGCGTCGGATTCGATATTCTAAAATCACAGGAGAACAACCATAAGGTGCCCGAGGCAGCAACAGACCCTTGGAGACAAGTAGGCTGGAGGCCGATGTATTGAATCTCGACGCAATTTGAGTGTTTCCATCGTCATTACAAGGCCCTGAACGTTACTAATTAACTATCTTTTTGCGTCGGATTCGAAAATCTAGACTCACCGGAGACGGACCATGTGGTGCCCGAGGCAGCGATATCCCCTTGGAGACAAGTCGGCTGGAGGCCGATGTATTGGATCTCGACGCAATTTGAGAGTTCCATCGTCATTAGGAGGCCCTGAACGTTACAATTAACAATCATTTTTGCGTCGGATTCGAAAATCTAGACTCACAGGAGAAGGACCATGAGGTGCCCGAGGCAGCAATAGACCCTTGGAGACAAGTCGGCTGGAGGCCGATGTATTGAATCTCGACGCAATTTGAGTGTTCCATCGTCATTAGGAGGCCCTAAACGTAACAATTCACTATCAGTTTTGCGTCGGGTTCGAAAATCTAGACTCACAGGAGAAGGACCATGTGGTGCCCGAGGCAGCAATAGACCCTTGGAGACAAGTCGGCTGGAGGCCGATGTATTGAATCTCGACGCAATTTGAGTGTTACATCGGCATTAGGAGGCCCTGAACGTTACAATAACTATCATTTTTGCGTCGGATTCGAAAATCTAGACTCACCGGAGACGGACCATGTGGTGCCCGAGGCAGCGATATCCCCTTCGAGACAAGTCGGCTGGAGGCCGATGTATTGAATCTCGACGCAATTTGAGAGTTCCATCGTCATTAGGAGGCCCTGAACGTTACAATTAACAATCATTTTTGCGTCGGATTCGAAAATCTAGACTTACAAGAGAACGAACGTAAGGTTCCCGAGGCAGCATTACACCCTTGGAGACAAGTCGGCTGGAGGACGATGTATTGAATCTCGACGCAATTTGAGTGTCCCATCGTCATTAGGAGGCCCGAAACGTTACAGTTAACTATCATTATTGCGTCGGATTCGATAATCTAAAATCACAGGAGAACGACCATAAGGTGCCCGAGGCAGCAACAGACCCTTGGAGACAAGTAGGCTGGAGGCCGATGTATTGAATCTCGACGCAATTTGAGTGTTCCATCGTCATTACAAGGCCCTGAACGTTACAATTAACTATCATTTTTGCGTCGGATTCGAAAATCTAGACTCACCGGAGACGGACCATGTGGTGCCCGAGGCAGCGATATCCCTTGGAGACAAGTCGGCTGGAGGCCGATGTATTGAATCTCGACGCAATTTGAGAGTTCCATCGTCATTAGGAGGCCCTGAACGTTACAATTAACAATCATTTTTGCGTCCGGATTCGAAATCTAGACTCACAGGGGAGAACGACCCATAAGGTGCCCCAGGCAGCAATAGACCCTTGGAGACAAGTCGGCTGGAGGACGATGTATTGAATCTCGACGCAATTTGGGAGTTCCATCGGCATTAGGAGGCCCTAAACGTTTCAATTAACTATCATTTTTTGCGTCGGATTCGAAAATCTAGACTTACAAGATGAACGACCATCAGGTGCCCGAGGCAAGCATTAGACCCTTGGAGACAAGTCGGCTGGAGGCCGATGTATAGAATCTCGACGCAATTTGAGTGTTCCATCGTCATTAGGAGGCTCTAAACGTTACAATTAACTATCATTTTTGCGTCGGATTCGATAATCTAGACTTACAAGACAACGACCATAAGGTGCCCGGGGCAAGCAACAGACCCTTGGGAGACAAGTCGGCTGAGGCCGATGTATTGAATCTCGACGCAATTTGAGTGTTTCCATCGTCATTAGGAGGCCCTAAACGTTACAATTCACTATCATTTTTGCGTCGGATTCGAAAATCTAGACTCACAGGAGAAGGACCATGTGGTGCCCGAGGCAGCAACAGACTCTTGGATACAAGTCGGCTGCAGGCCCTGAACGTTAGAATTTAACTATCATTTTTGCGTCGGATTCGAAAATCTAGACTCACAGGAGAAGGACCATGAGGTGCCCGAGGCAGCAATAGACCCTTGGAGACAAGTCGGCTGGAGGCCGATGTATTGAATCTCGACGCAATTTGAGTGTTCCATCGGCATTAGGAGGCCCTGAACGTTACAATTAACTATCATTATTGCGTCGATTCGATAATCTAAAATCACAGGAGAACAACCATAAGGTGCCCGAGGCAGCAACAGACCCTTGGAGACAAGTAGGCTGGAGGCCGGTGTAATTGAATCTCGACGCAATTTGAGTGTTCCATCGTCATTAGGAGGCCCTTAAACGTTACAATTAACTATCATTTTTGCGTCGGATTCGAAAATCTAGACTTACAAGAGAACGACCATCAGGTGCCCGAGGCAGCAACAGACCCTTGGAGACAAGTAGGCTGGAGGCCGGTGTATTGAATCTCGACGCAATTTGAGTGTTCCATCGTCATTAGGAGGCCCTAAACGTTACAATTAACTATCATTTTTGCGTCGGATTCGAAAATCTAGACTTACAAGAGAACGACCATCAGGTGCCCGAGGCAGCAATAGACCCTTGGAGACAAGTCGGCTGGAGGCCGATGTATTGAATCTCGACGCAATTTGAGAGTTCCATCGGCATTACGAGGCCCTGAACGTTTCAATTAACTATCATTTTTACGTCGGATTCGAAAATCTAGACTTACAAGAGAACGACCATAAGGTGCCTGAGGCAGCATTAGTCCCTTGGAGACAAGTCGGCTGGAGGCCGATGTATTGAATCTCGACGCAATTTGAGTGTTCCGTCGTCATTAGGAGGCCCTAAACGTTACAATTCACTATAAGTTTTGCGCCGGGTTCGTAAATCTAGACTCACAGGAGAAGGACCATGTGGTGCCCGAGGCAGCAATAGACCCTTGGAGACAAGTCGGCTGGAGGCCGATGTATTGAATCTCGACGCAATTTTGAGTGTTCCATCGGCATTAGGAGGCCCTGAACGTTACAATTAACTATCATTTTGCGTCGGATTCGAAAATCTAGACTCACCGGAGACGGACCATGTGGTGCCCGAGGCAGCGATATCCCCTTCGAGACAAGTCGGCTGGAGGCCGATGTATTGAATCTCGACGCAAATTGAGAGTTCCATCGTCATTAGGAGGCCCTGAACGTTACAATTAACAAACATTTTTGCGTCGGATTCGAAATCTAGACTTACAAGAGAACGAACGTAAGGTTCCCGAGGGCAGCATTAGACCCTTGGAGACAAGTCGGCTGGAGGACGATGTAATGAATCTCGACGCAATTTGAGTGTCCCATCGTCATTAGGAGGCCGAAACGTTACAGTTAACTATCATTATTGCGTCGGATTCGATAATCTAAAATCACAGGAGAACAACCATAAGGTGCCCGAGGCAGCAACAGACCCTTGGAGACAAGTAGGCTGGAGGCCGATGTATTGAATCTCGACGCAATTTGAGTGTTCCATCGTCATTACAAGGCCCTGAACGTTACAATTAACTATCATTTTTGCGTCGGATTCGAAAATCTAGACTCACCGGAGACGGACCATGTGGGGCCCGAGGCAGCGATATCCCCTTGGAGACAAGTCGGCTGGAGGCCGATGTATTGAATCTCGACGCAATTTGAGAGTTCCATTCGTCATTAGGAGGCCCTGAACGTTACAATTAACAATCATTTTTGCGTCGGATTCGAAAATCTAGACTCACAGGAGAACGACCATAAGGTGCCCGAGGCAGCAATAGACCTTGGAGACAAGTCGGCTGGAGGACGATGTATTGAATCTCGACGCAATTTGAGAGTTCCATCGGCATTACGAGGCCCCTGAACGTTTCAATTAACTATCATTTTTGCGTCGGATTCGAAAATCTAGACTTACAAGAGAACGACCATAAGGTGCCCGAGGCAGCATTAGACCCTTGGAGACAAGTCGGCTGGAGGCCGTATGTATTGAATCTCGACGCAAATTGAGTGTTCCATCGTCATTAGGAGGCCCTAATCGTTACAATTCACTATCAGTTTTGCGTCGGGTTCGAAAATCTAGACTCACAGGAGAAGGACCATGTGGTGCCCGAGGCAGCAATAGACCCTTGGAGACAAGTCGGCTGGAGGCCGATGTATTGAATCTCGACGCAATTTGAGTGTTCCATCGGCATTAGGAGGCCCTGAACGTTACAATTAACTATCATTTTTGCGTCGGATTCGAAAATCTAGACTCACCGGAGACGGACCATGTGGTGCCCGAGGCAGCGATATCCCCTTCGAGACAAGTCGGCTGGAGGCCGATGTATTGAATCTCGACGCAATTTGAAAGTTCCATCGTCATTAGGAGGCCCTGAACGTTAAAATTAACAATCATTTTTGCGTGGGATTCGAAAATCTAGACCTACAAGAGAACGAACGTAAGGTTCCCGAGGCAGCATTAGACCCTTGGAGACAAGTCGGCTGGAGGACGATATATTGAATCTCGACGCAATTTGAGTGTCCCATCGTCATTAGGAGGCCCGAAACGTTACACTTAACTATCATTATTGCGTCGGATTCGATAATCTAAAATCACAGGAGAACAACCATAAGGTGCCCGAGGCAGCAACAGACCCTTGGGGACAAGTAGGCTGGAGGCCGATGTATTGAATCTCGACGCAATTTGAGAGTTCCATCGTCATTAGGAGGCCCTGAACGTTACATTTAACAATCATTTTTGCGTCGGATTCGAAAATCTAGACTCACAGGAGAACGACCATAAGGTTGCCGAGGCAGCAATAGACCCTTGGAGACAAGTCGGCAGGAGGACGATGTATTGAATCTCGACGCAATTTGAGAGTTCCATCGGCATTACGAGGCCCTGAACGTTTCAATTAACTATCATTTTTGCGTCGGATTCGAAAATCTAGACTTACAAGAGAACGACCATAAGGTGCCCGAGGCAGCATTAGACCCTTGGAGACAAGTCGGCTGGAGGCCGATGTATTGAATCTCGACGCAATTTGAGTGTTCCGTCGTCATTAGGAGGCCCTAAACGTTACAATTCACTATCAGTTTTGCGTCGGGTTCGAAAATCTAGACTCACAGGAGAAGGACCATGTGGTGCCCGAGGCAGCAATAGACCCTTGGAGACAAGTCGGCTGGAGGCCGATGTATTGAATCTCGACGCAATTTGAGTGTTCCATCGGCATTAGGAGGCCCTGAACGTTACAATTAACTATCATTTTTGCGTCGGATTCGAAAATCTAGACTCACCGGAGACGGACCATGTGGTGCCCGAGGCAGCGATATCCCCTTCGAGACAAGTCGGCTGGAGGCCGATGTATTGAATCTCGACGCAATTTGAGAGTTCCATCGTCATTAGGAGGCCCTGAACGTTACAATTAACAAACATTTTTGCGTCGGATTCGAAAATCTAGACTTACAAGAGAAGGAACGTAAGGTTCCCGAGGCAGCATTAGACCCTTGGAGACAAGTCGGCTGGAGGACGATGTATTGAATCTCGACGCAATTTGAGTGTCCCATCGTCATTAGGAGGCCCGAAACGTTTACAGTTAACTATCATTATTGCGTCGGATTCGATAATCTAAAATCACAGGAGAACAACCATAAGGTGCCCGAGGCAGCAACAGACCCTTGGAGACAAGTAGGCTGGAGGCCGATGTATTGAATCTCGACGCAATTTGAGTGTTCCATCGTCATTACAAGGCCCTGAACGTTACAATTAACTATCATTTTTGCGTCGGATTCGAAAATCTAGACTCACCGGAGACGGACCATGTGAGGCCCGAGGCAGCGATATCCCCTTGGAGACAAGTCGGCTGGAGGCCGATGTATTGAATCTCGACGCAATTTGAGAGTTCCATCGTCATTAGGAGGCCCTGAACGTTACAATTAACAATCATTTTTGCGTCGGATTCGAAAATCTAGACTCACAGGAGAACGACCATAAGGTGCCCGAGGCAGCAATAGACCCTTGGAGACAAGTCGGCTGGAGGACGATGTATTGAATCTCGACGCAATTTGAGAGTTCCATCGGCATTACGAGGCCCTGAACGTTTCAATTAACTATCATTTTTGCGTCGGATTCGAAAATCTAGACTTACTAGAGAACGACCATAAGGTGCCCGAGGCAGCATTAGACCCTTGGAGACAAGTCGGCTGGAGGCCGATGTATTGAATCTCGACGCAATTTGAGTGTTCCATCGTCATTAGGAGGCCCTAATCGTTACAATTCACTATCAGTTTTGCGTCGGGTTCGAAAATCTAGACTCACAGGAGAAGGACCATGTGGTGCCCGAGGCAGCAATAGACCCTTGGAGACAAGTCGGCTGGAGGCCGATGTATTGAATCTCGACGCAATTTGAGTGTTCCATCGGCATTAGGAGGCCCTGAACGTTACAATTAACTATCATTTTTGCGTCGGATTCGAAAATCTAGACTCACCGGAGACGGACCATGTGGTGCCCGAGGCAGCGATATCCCCTTCGAGACAAGTCGGCTGGAGGCCGATGTATTGAATCTCGACGCAATTTGAAAGTTCCATCGTCATTAGGAGGCCCTGAACGTTACAATTAACAATCATTTTTGCGTCGGATTCGAAAATCTAGACCTACAAGAGAACGAACGTAAGGTTCCCGAGGCAGCATTAGACCCTTGGGGACAAGTCGGCTGGAGGACGATGTATTGAATCTCGACGCAATTTGAGTGTCCCATCGTCATTAGGAGGCCCGAAACGTTACACTTAACTATCATTATTGCGTCGGATTCGATAATCTAAAATCACAGGAGAACAACCATAAGGTGCCCGAGGCAGCAACAGACCCTTGGAGACAAGTAGGCTGGAGGCCGATGTATTGAATCTCGACGCAATTTGAGTGTTCCATCGTCATTAGGAGGCCCTGAACGTTACAATTAACAATCATTTGTGCGTCGGATTCGAAAATCTAGACTCACAGGAGACGGACCATGTGGGGCCCGAGGCAGCGATATCCCCTTGGAGACAAGTCGGCTGGAGGCCGATGTATTGAATCTCGACGCAATTTGAGAGTTCCATCGTCATTAGGAGGCCCTGAACGTTACAATTAACAATCATTTTTGCGTCGGATTCGAAAATCTAGACTCACAGGAGAACGACCATAAGGTGCCCCAGGCAGCAATAGACCCTTGGAGACAAGTCGGCTGGAGCCGATGTATTGAATCTCGACGCAATTTGAGAGTTCCATCGACATTAGGAGGCCCTGAACCTTACAATTAACTATCATTTTTGCGTCGGATTCGAAAATCTAGACTCACAGGAGAAGGACCATGAGGTGCCCGAGGCAGCAATAGACCCTTGGAGACAAGTCGGCTGGAGGCCGATGTATTGAATCTCGACGCAATTTGAGTGTTCCATCGTCATTAGGAGGCCCTAAACGTAACAATTCACTATCAGTTTTGCGTCGGGTTCGAAAATCTAGACTCACAGGAGAAGGACCATGTGGTGCCCGAGGCAGCAATAGACCCTTGGAGACAAGTCGGCTGGAGGCCGATGTATTGAATCTCGACGCAATTTGAGTGTTACATCGGCATTAGGAGGCCCTGAACGTTACAATTAACTATCATTTTTGCGTCGGATTCGAAAATCTAGACTCACCGGAGACGGACCATGTGGTGCCCGAGGCAGCGATATCCCCTTCGAGACAAGTCGGCTGGAGGCCGATGTATTGAATCTCGACGCAATTTGAGAGTTCCATCGTCATTAGGAGGACCTGAACGTTACAATTAACAATCATTTTTGCGTCGGATTCGAAAATCTAGACTTACAAGAGAACGAACGTAAGGTTCCCGAGGCAGCATTACACCCTTGGAGACAAGTCGGCTGGAGGACGATGTATTGAATCTCGACGCAATTTGAGTGTCCCATCGTCATTAGGAGGCCCGAAACGTTACAGTTAACTATCATTATTGCGTCGGATTCGATAATCTAAAATCACAGGAGAACAACCATAAGGTGCCCGAGGCAGCAACAGACCCTTGGAGACAAGTAGGCTGGAGGCCGATGTATTGAATCTCGACGCAATTTGAGTGTTCCATCGTCATTACAAGGCCCTGAACGTTACAATTAACTATCATTTTTGCGTCGGATTCGAAAATCTAGACTCACCGGAGACGGACCATGTGGTGCCCGAGGCAGCGATATCCCCTTGGAGACAAGTCGGCTGGAGGCCGATGTATTGAATCTCGACGCAATTTGAGAGTTCCATCGTCATTAGGAGGCCCTGAACGTTACAATTAACAATCATTTTTGCGTCGGATTCGAAAATCTAGACTCACAGGAGAACGACCATAAGGTGCCCCAGGCAGCAATAGACCCTTGGAGACAAGTCGGCTGGAGGACGATGTATTGAATCTCGACGCAATTTGGGAGTTCCATCGGCATTAGGAGGCCCTAAACGTTTCAATTAACTATCATTTTTGCGTCGGATTCGAAAATCTAGACTTACAAGAGAACGACCATCAGGTGCCCGAGGCAGCATTAGACCCTTGGAGACAAGTCGGCTGGAGGCCGATGTATTGAATCTCGACGCAATTTGAGTGTTCCATCGTCATTAGGAGGCTCTAAACGTTACAATTAACTATCATTTTTGCGTCGGATTCGATAATCTAGACTTACAAGACAACGACCATAAGGTGCCCGGGGCAGCAACAGACCCTTGGAGACAAGTCGGCTGGAGGCCGATGTATTGAATCTCGACGCAATTTGAGTGTTCCATCGTCATTAGGAGGCCCTAAACGTTACAATTCACTATCATTTTTGCGTCGGATTCGAAAATCTAGACTCACAGGAGAAGGACCATGTGGTGCCCGAGGCAGCAACAGACTCTTGGATACAAGTCGGCTGCAGGCCCTGAACGTTAGAATTGACTATCATTTTTGCGTCGGATTCGAAAATCTAGACTCACAGGAGAAGGACCATGAGGTGCCCGAGGCAGCAATAGACCCTTGGAGACAAGTCGGCTGGAGGCCGATGTATTGAATCTCGACGCAATTTGAGTGTTCCATCGGCATTAGGAGGCCCTGAACGTTACAATTAACTATCATTATTGCGTCGGATTCGATAATCTAAAATCACAGGAGAACAACCATAAGGTGCCCGAGGCAGCAACAGACCCTTGGAGACAAGTAGGCTGGAGGCCGGTGTATTGAATCTCGACGCAATTTGAGTGTTCCATCGTCATTAGGAGGCCCTAAACGTTACAATTAACTATCATTTTTGCGTCGGATTCGAAAATCTAGACTTACAAGAGAACGACCATCAGGTGCCCGAGGCAGCAATAGACCCTTGGAGACAAGTCGGCTGGAGGCCGATGTATTGAATCTCGACGCAATTTGAGAGTTCCATCGGCATTACGAGGCCCTGAACGTTTCAATTAACTATCATTTTTACGTCGAATTCGAAAATCTAGACTTACAAGAGAACGACCATAAGGTGCCTGAGGCAGCATTAGTCCCTTGGAGACAAGTCGGCTGGAGGCCGATGTATTGAATCTCGACGCAATTTGAGTGTTCCGTCGTCATTAGGAGGCCCTAAACGTTACAATTCACTATAAGTTTTGCGCCGGGTTCGAAAATCTAGACTCACAGGAGAAGGACCATGTGGTGCCCGAGGCAGCAATAGACCCTTGGAGACAAGTCGGCTGGAGGCCGATGTATTGAATCTCGACGCAATTTGAGTGTTCCATCGGCATTAGGAGGCCCTGAACGTTACAATTAACTATCATTTTTGCGTCGGATTCGAAAATCTAGACTCACCGGAGACGGACCATGTGGTGCCCGAGGCAGCGATATCCCCTTCGAGACAAGTCGGCTGGAGGCCGATGTATTGAATCTCGACGCAATTTGAGAGTTCCATCGTCATTAGGAGGCCCTGAACGTTGCAATTAACAAACATTTTTGCGTCGGATCCGAAAATCTAGGACTTACAAGAGAACGAACGTAAGGTTCCCGAGGCAGCATTAGACCCTTGGAGACAAGTCGGCTGGAGGACGATGTATTGAATCTCGACGCAATTTGAGTGTCCCATCGTCATTAGGAGGCCCGAAACGTTACAGTTAACTATCATTATTGCGTCGGATTCGATAATCTAAAATCACAGGAGAACAACCATAAGGTGCCCGAGGCAGCAACAGACCCTTGGAGACAAGTAGGCTGGAGGCCGATGTATTGAATCTCGACGCAATTTGAGTGTTCCATCGTCATTACAAGGCCCTGAACGTTACAATTAACTATCATTTTTGCGTCGGATTCGAAAATCTAGACTCACCGGAGACGGACCATGTGGGGCCCGAGGCAGCGATATCCCCTTGGAGACAAGTCGGCTGGAGGCCGATGTATTGAATCTCGACGCAATTTGAGAGTTCCATCGTCATTAGGAGGCCCTGAACGTTACAATTAACAATCATTTTTGCGTCGGATTCGAAAATCTAGACTCACAGGAGAACGACCATAAGGTGCCCGAGGCAGCAATAGACCCTTGGAGACAAGTCGGCTGGAGGACGATGTATTGAATCTCGACGCAATTTGAGAGTTCCATCGGCATTACGAGGCCCTGAACGTTTCAATTAACTATCATTTTTGCGTCGGATTCGAAAATCTAGACTTACAAGAGAACGACCATAAGGTGCCCGAGGCAGCATTAGACCCTTGGAGACAAGTCGGCTGGAGGCCGATGTATTGAATCTCGACGCAATTTGAGTGTTCCATCGTCATTAGGAGGCCCTAATCGTTACAATTCACTATCAGTTTTGCGGTCGGGTTCGAAAATCTAGACTCACAGGAGAAGGACCATGCGGTGCCCGAGGCAGCAATAGACCCTTGGAGACAAGTCGGCTGGAGGCCGATGTATTGAATCTCGACGCAATTTGAGTGTTCCATCGGCATTAGGAGGCCCTGAACGTTACAATTAACTATCATTTTTGCGTCGGATTCGAAAATCTAGACTCACCGGAGACGGACCATGTGGTGCCCGAGGCAGCGATATCCCCTTCGACACAAGTCGGCTGGAGGCCGATGTATTGAATCTCGACGCAATTTGAAAGTTCCATCGTCATTAGGAGGCCCTGAACGTTACAATTAACAATCATTTTTGCGTCGGATTCGAAAATCTAGACCTACAAGAGAACGAACGTAAGGTTCCCGAGGCAGCATTAGACCCTTGGAGACAAGTCGGCTGGAGGACGATGTATTGAATCTCGACGCAATTTGAGTGTCCCATCGTCATTAGGAGGCCCGAAACGTTACACTTAACTATCATTATTGCGTCGGATTCGATAATCTAAAATCACAGGAGAACAACCATAAGGTGCCCGAGGCAGCAACAGACCCTTGGAGACAAGTAGGCTGGAGGCCGATGTATTGAATCTCGACGCAATTTGAGAGTTCCATCGTCATTAGGAGGCCCTGAACGTTACAATTAACAATCATTTTTGCGTCGGATTCGAAAATCTAGACTCACAGGAGAACGACCATAAGGTGCCCGAGGCAGCAATAGACCCTTGGAGACAAGTCGGCAGGAGGACGATGTATTGAATCTCGACGCAATTTGAGAGTTTCCATCGGCATTACGAGGCCCTGAACGTTTCAATTAACTATCATTTTTTCGTCGGATTCGAAAATCTAGACTTACAAGAGAACGACCATAAGGTGCCCGAGGCAGCATTAGACCCTTGGAGACAAGTAGGCTGGAGGCCGATGTATTGAATCTCGACGCAATTTGAGTGTTCCATCGTCATTAGGAGGCCCTAATCGTTACAATTCACTATCAGTTTTGCGTCGGGTTCGAAAATCTAGACTCACAGGAGAAGGACCATGTGGTGCCCGAGGCAGCAATAGACCCTTGGAGACAAGTCGGCTGGAGGCCGATGTATTGAATCTCGACGCAATTTGAGTGTTCCATCGGCATTAGGAGGCCCTGAACGTTACAATTAACTATCATTTTTGCGTCGGATTCGAAAATCTAGACTCACCGGAGACGGACCATGTGGTGCCCGAGGCAGCGATATCCCCTTCGAGACAAGTCGGCTGGAGGCCGATGTATTGAATCTCGACGCAATTTGAAAGTTCCATCGTCATTAGGAGGCCCTGAACGTTACAATTAACAATCATTTTTGCGTCGGATTCGAAAATCTAGACCTACAAGAGAACGAACGTAAGGTTCCCGAGGCAGCATTAGACCCTTGGAGACAAGTCGGCTGGAGGACGATGTATTGAATCTCGACGCAATTTGAGTGTCCCATCGTCATTAGGAGGCCCGAAACGTTACACTTAACTATCATTATTGCGTCGGATTCGATAATCTAAAATCACAGGAGAACAACCATAAGGTGCCCGAGGCAGCAACAGACCCTTGGAGACAAGTAGGCTGGAGGCCGATGTATTGAATCTCGACGCAATTTGAGTGTTCCATCGTCATTAGGAGGCCCTGAACGTTACAATTAACAATCATTTTTGCGTCGGATTCGAAAATCTAGACTCACAGGAGACGGACCATGTGGGGCCCGAGGCAGCGATATCCCCTTGGAGACAAGTCGGCTGGAGGCCGATGTATTGAATCTCGACGCAATTTGAGAGTTCCATCGTCATTAGGAGGCCCTGAACGTTACAATTAACAATCATTTTTGCGTCGGATTCGAAAATCTAGACTCACAGGAGAACGACCATAAGGTGCCCCAGGCAGCAATAGACCCTTGGAGACAAGTCGGCTGGAGGACGATGTATTGAATCTCGACGCAATTTGGGAGTTCCATCGGCATTAGGAGGCCCTAAACGTTTCAATTAACTATCATTTTTGCGTCGGATTCGAAAATCTAGACTTACAAGAGAAAGACCATCAGGTACCCGAGGCAGCATTAGACCCTTGGAGACAAGTCGGCTGTAGGCCGATGTATTGAATCTCGACGCAATTTGAGTGTTCCATCGTCATTAGGAGGCCCTAAACGTTACAATTAACTATCATTTTTGCGTCGGATTCGATAATCTAGACTTACAAGACAACGACCATAAGGTGCCCGAGGCAGCAACAGACCCTTGGAGACAAGTCGGCTGGAGGCCGATGTATTGAATCTCGACGCAATTTGAGTGTTCCATCGGCATTAGGAGGCCATGAACGTTACAATTAACTTTCATATTTGCGTCCGATTCGAAAATCTAGACTTACAAGAGAACGACCATAAGGTGCCCGAGGCAGCAACAGACCCTTGGAGACAAGTCGGCTGGAGGCCGATGTATTGAATTTCGACGCAATTTGAGTGTTCCATCGGCATTAGGAGGCCCTGAACGTTACAATTAACTATCATTATTGCGTCGGATTCGATAATCTAAAATCACAGGAGAACAACCATAAGGTGCCCGAGGCAGCAACAGACCCTTGGAGACAAGTAGGCTGGAGGCCGATGTATTGAATCTCGACGCAATTTGAGAGTTCCATCGTCATTAGGAGGCCCTGAACGTTACAATTAACAATCATTTTTGCGTCGGATTCGAAAATCTAGACTTACAAGAAAACGAACGTAAGGTTCCCGAGGCAGCATTACACCCTTGGAGACAAGTCGGCTGGAGGACGATGTATTGAATCTCGACGCAATTTGAGTGTCCCATCGTCATTAGGAGGCCCGAAACGTTACAGTTAGCTATCATTATTGCGTCGGATTCGATAATCTAAAATCACAGGAGAACAACCATAAGGTGCCCGAGGCAGCAACAGACCCTTGGAGACAAGTAGGCTGGAGGCCGGTGTATTGAATCTCGACGCAATTTGAGTGTTCCATCGTCATTAGGAGGCCCTAAACGTTACAATTAACTATCATTTTTGCGTCGGATTCGAAAATCTAGACTTACAAGAGAACGACCATCAGGTGCCCGAGGCAGCAATAGACCCTTGGAGACAAGTCGGCTGGAGGCCGATGTATTGAATCTCGACGCAATTTGAGAGTTCCATCGGCATTACGAGGCGCTGAACGTTTCAATTAACTATCATTTTTACGTCGAATTCGAAAATCTAGACTTACAAGAGAACGACCATAAGGTGCCTGAGGCAGCATTAGTCCCTTGGAGACAAGTCGGCTGGAGGCCGATGTATTGAATCTCGACGCAATTTGTGTGTTCCGTCGTCATTAGGAGGCCCTAAACGTTACAATTCACTATAAGTTTTGCGCCGGGTTCGAAAATCTAGACTCACAGGAGAAGGACCATGTGGTGCCCGAGGCAGCAGTAGACCCTTGGAGACAAGTAGGCTGGAGGCCGATGTATTGAATCTCGACGCAATTTGAGTGTTCCATCGTCATTAGGAGGCCCTAATCGTTACAATTCACTATCAGTTTTGCGTCGGGTTCGAAAATCTAGACTCACAGGAGAAGGACCATGTGGTGCCCGAGGCAGCAATAGACCCTTGGAGACAAGTCGGCTGGAGGCCGATGTATTGAATCTCGACGCAATTTGAGTGTTCCATCGGCATTAGGAGGCCCTGAACGTTACAATTAACTATCATTTTTGCGTCGGATTCGAAAATCTAGACTCACCGGAGACGGACCATGTGGTGCCCGAGGCAGCGATATCCCCTTCGAGACAAGTCGGCTGGAGGCCGATGTATTGAATCTCGACGCAATTTGAAAGTTCCATCGTCATTAGGAGGCCCTGAACGTTACAATTAACAATCATTTTTGCGTCGGATTCGAAAATCTAGACCTACAAGAGAACGAACGTAAGGTTCCCGAGGCAGCATTAGACCCTTGGAGACAAGTCGGCTGGAGGACGATGTATTGAATCTCGACGCAATTTGAGTGTCCCATCGTCATTAGGAGGCCCGAAACGTTACACTTAACTATCATTATTGCGTCGGATTCGATAATCTAAAATCACAGGAGAACAACCATAAGGTGCCCGAGGCAGCAACAGACCCTTGGAGACAAGTAGGCTGGAGGCCGATGTATTGAATCTCGACGCAATTTGAGTGTTCCATCGTCATTAGGAGGCCCTGAACGTTACAATTAACAATCATTTTTGCGTCGGATTCGAAAATCTAGACTCACAGGAGACGGACCATGTGGGGCCCGAGGCAGCGATATCCCCTTGGAGACAAGTCGGCTGGAGGCCGATGTATTGAATCTCGACGCAATTTGAGAGTTCCATCGTCATTAGGAGGCCCTGAACGTTACAATTAACAATCATTTTTGCGTCGGATTCGAAAATCTAGACTCACAGGAGAACGACCATAAGGTGCCCCAGGCAGCAATAGACCCTTGGAGACAAGTCGGCTGGAGGACGATGTATTGAATCTCGACGCAATTTGGGAGTTCCATCGGCATTAGGAGGCCCTAAACGTTTCAATTAACTATCATTTTTGCGTCGGATTCGAAAATCTAGACTTACAAGAGAAAGACCATCAGGTGCCCGAGGCAGCATTAGACCCTTGGAGACAAGTCGGCTGTAGGCCGATGTATTGAATCTCGACGCAATTTGAGTGTTCCATCGTCATTAGGAGGCCCTAAACGTTACAATTAACTATCATTTTTGCGTCGGATTCGATAATCTAGACTTACAAGACAACGACCATAAGGTGCCCGAGGCAGCAACAGACCCTTGGAGACAAGTCGGCTGGAGGCCGATGTATTGAATCTCGACGCAATTTGAGTGTTCCATCGGCATTAGGAGGCCATGAACGTTACAATTAACTTTCATATTTGCGTCCGATTCGAAAATCTAGACTTACAAGAGAACGACCATAAGGTGCCCGAGGCAGCAACAGACCCTTGGAGACAAGTCGGCTGGAGGCCGATGTATTGAATTTCGACGCAATTTGAGTGTTCCATCGGCATTAGGAGGCCCTGAACGTTACAATTAACTATCATTATTGCGTCGGATTCGATAATCTAAAATCACAGGAGAACAACCATAAGGTGCCCGAGGCAGCAACAGACCCTTGGAGACAAGTAGGCTGGAGGCCGATGTATTGAATCTCGACGCAATTTGAGAGTTCCATCGTCATTAGGAGGCCCTGAACGTTACAATTAACAATCATTTTTGCGTCGGATTCGAAAATATAGACTTACAAGAGAACGAACTTAAGGTTCCCGAGGCAGCATGAGACCCTTGGAGACAAGTCGGCTGGAGGACGATGTATTGAATCTCGACGCAACTTGAGTGTTCCGTCGTCATTAGGAGGCCCTAAACGTTACAATTAACTATCATTATTGCGTCGGATTAGATAATCTAAAATCACAGGAGAACAACCATAAGGTGCCCGAGGCAGCAACAGACCCTTGGAGACAAGTAGGCTGGAGGCCGATGTATTGAATCTCGACGCAATTTGATTGTTCCATCGTCATTACAAGGCCCTGAACGTTACAATTAACTATCATTTTTGCGTCGGATTCGAAAATCTAGACTCACCGGAGACGGACCATGTGGTGCCCGAGGCAGCGATATCCCCTTGGAGACAAGTCGGCTGGAGGCCGATGTATTGAATCTCGACGCAATTTGAGAGTTCCATCGTCATTAGGAGGCCCTGAACGTTACAATTAACAATCATTTTTGCGTCGGATTCGAAAATCTAGACTTACAAGAGAACGAACTTAAGGTTCCCGAGGCAGCATTAGACCCTTGGAGACAAGTCGGCTGGAGGACGATGTATTGAATCTCGACGCAATTTGAGTGTCCCGTCGTCATTAGGAGGCCCCAAACGTTACAATTAACTATCATTATTGCGTCGGATTCGATAATCTAAAATCACAGGAGAACAACCATAAGGTGCTCGAGGCAGACAAGTAGGCTGGAGGCCGATGTATTGAATCTCGACGCAATTTGAGTGTTCCATCGTCATTACAAGGATCTGAACGTTACAATTAACTATCATTTTTGCGTCGGATTCGAAAATCTAGACTCACTTGAGACGGACCATGTTGTGCCCGAGTTAGCGATATCCCCTTGGAGACAAGTCGGCTGGAGGCCGATGTATTGAATCTCGACGCAATTTGAGAGTTCCATCGTCATTAGGAGGCCCTGAACGTTACAATTAACAATCATTTTTGCGTCGGATTCGAAAATCTAGACTCACAGGAGACGGACCATGTGGGGCCCGAGGCAGCGATATCCCCTTGGAGACAAGTCGGCTGGAGGCCGATGTATTGAATCTCGACGCAATTTGAGAGTTCCATCGTCATTAGGAGGCCCTGAACGTTACAATTAACAATCATTTTTGCGTCGGATTCGAAAATCTAGACTCACAGGAGAACGACCATAAGGTGCCCCAGGCAGCAATAGACCCTTGGAGACAAGTCGGCTGGAGGACGATGTATTGAATCTCGACGCAATTTGGGAGTTCCATCGGCATTAGGAGGCCCTAAACGTTTCAATTAACTATCATTTTTGCGTCGGATTCGAAAATCTAGACTTACAAGAGAAAGACCATCAGGTGCCCGAGGCAGCATTAGACCCTTGGAGACAAGTCGGCTGTAGGCCGATGTATTGAATCTCGACGCAATTTGAGTGTTCCATCGTCATTAGGAGGCCCTAAACGTTACAATTAACTATCATTTTTGCGTCGGATTCGATAATCTAGACTTACAAGACAACGACCATAAGGTGCCCGAGGCAGCAACAGACCCTTGGAGACAAGTCGGCTGGAGGCCGATGTATTGAATCTCGACGCAATTTGAGTGTTCCATCGGCATTAGGAGGCCATGAACGTTACAATTAACTTTCATATTTGCGTCCGATACGAAAATCTAGACTTACAAGAGAACGACCATAAGGTGCCCGAGGCAGCAACAGACCCTTGGAGACAAGTCGGCTGGAGGCCGATGTATTGAATTTCGACGCAATTTGAGTGTTCCATCGGCATTAGGAGGCCCTGAACGTTACAATTAACTATCATTATTGCGTCGGATTCGATAATCTAAAATCACAGGAGAACAACCATAAGGTGCCCGAGGCAGCAACAGACCCTTGGAGACAAGTAGGCTGGAGGCCGATGTATTGAATCTCGACGCAATTTGAGAGTTCCATCGTCATTAGGAGGCCCTGAACGTTACAATTAACAATCATTTTTGCGTCGGATTCGAAAATATAGACTTACAAGAGAACGAACTTAAGGTTCCCGAGGCAGCATGAGACCATGGAGACAAGTCGGCTGGAGGACGATGTATTGAATCTCGACGCAACTTGAGTGTTCCGTCGTCATTAGGAGGCCCTAAACGTTACAATTAACTATCATTATTGCGTCGGATTCGATAATCTAAAATCACAGGAGAACAACCATAAGGTGCCCGAGGCAGCAACAGACCCTTGGGGACAAGTAGGCTGGAGGCCGATGTATTGAATCTCGACGCAATTTGATTGTTCCATCGTCATTACAAGGCCCTGAACGTTACAATTAACTATCATTTTTGCGTCGGATTCGAAAATCTAGACTCACCGGAGACGGACCATGTGGTGCCCGAGGCAGCGATATCCCCTTGGAGACAAGTCGGCTGGAGGCCGATGTATTGAATCTCGACGCAATTTGAGAGTTCCATCGTCATTAGGAGGCCCTGAACGTTACAATTAACAATCATTTTTGCGTCGGATTCGAAAATCTAGACTTACAAGAGAACGAACTTAAGGTTCCCGAGGCAGCATTAGACCCTTGGAGACAAGTCGGCTGGAGGACGATGTATTGAATCTCGACGCAATTTGAGTGTCCCGTCGTCATTAGGAGGCCCCAAACGTTACAATTAACTATCATTATTGCGTCGGATTCGATAATCTAAAATCACAGGAGAACAACCATAAGGTGCCCGAGGCAGCAACAGACCCTTGGAGACAAGTAGGCTGGAGGCCGATGTATTGAATCTCGACGCAATTTGAGTGTTCCATCGTCATTACAAGGCCCTGAACGTTACAATTAACTATCATTTTTGCGTCGGATTCGAAAATCTAGACTCACCGGAGACGGACCATGTTGTGCCCGAGTTAGCGATATCCCCTTGGAGACAAGTCGGCTGGAGGCCGATGTATTGAATCTCGACGCAATTTGAGAGTTCCATCGTCATTAGGAGGCCCTGAACGTTACAATTAACAATCATTTTTGCGTCGGATTCGAAAATCTAGACTCACAGGAGAACGACCATAAGGTGCCCGAGGCAGCAGTAGACCCTTGGAGACAAGTCGGCTGGAGGACGATGTATTGAATCTCGACGCAATTTGAGAGTTCCATCGGCATTACGAGGCCCTGAACGTTTCAATTAACTATCATTTTTGCGTCGGATTCGAAAATCTAGACTTACAAGAGAACGACCATAAGGTGCCCGAGGCAGCATTAGACCCTTGGAGACAAGTCGGCTGGAGGCCGATGTATTGAATGTCGACGCAATTTGAGTGTTCCATCGTCATTAGGAGGCCCTAAACGTTACAATTCACTATCAGTTTTGCGTCGGGTTCGAAAATCTAGACTCACAGGAGAAGGACCATGTGGTGCCCGAGGCAGCAATAGACCCTCGGAGACAAGTCGGCTGGAGGCCGATGTATTGAATCTCGGCGCAATTTGAGTGTTCCATCGGCATTAGGAGGCCCTGAACGTTACAATTAACTATCATTTTTGCGTCGGATTCGAAAATCTAGACTCACAGGAGAAGGACCATGTGGTGCCCAAGGCAGCAACAGACCCTTGGAGACAAGTCGGCTGCAGGCCCTGAACGTTAGAATTAACTATCATTTTTGCGTCGGATTCGAAAATCTAGACTCACAGGAGAAGGACCATGAGGTGCCCGAGGCAGCAATAGACCCTTGGAGACAAGTCGGCTGGAGGCCGATGTATTGAATCTCGACGCAATTTGAGTGTTCCATCGGCATTAGGAGGCCCTGAACGTTACAATTAACTATCATTATTGCATCGGATTCGATAATCTAAAATCACAGGAGAACAACCATAAGGTGCTCGAGGCAGCAACAGACCCTTGGAGACAAGTAGGCTGGAGGCCGATGTATTGAATCTCGACGCAATTTGAGTGTTCCATCGTCATTACAAGGCCCTGAACGTTACAATTAACTATCATTTTTGCGTCGGATTCGAAAATCTAGACTCACCGGAGACGGACCATGTTGTGCCCGAGTTAGCGATATCCCCTTGGAGACAAGTCGGCTGGGGGCCGATGTGTTGAATCTCGACGCAATTTGAGTGTTCCATCGTCATTAGGAGGCCCTGAACGTTACAATTAACAATCATTTTTGCGTCGGATTCGAAAATCTAGACTCACAGGAGAACGACCATAAGCTGCCCGAGGCAGCAATAGACCCTTGGAGACAAGTCGGCTGGAGGACGATGTATTGAATCTCGACGCAATTTGAGAGTTCCATCGGCATTACGAGGCCCTGAACGTTTCAATTAACTATCATTTTTGCGTCGGATTCGAAAATCTAGACTTACAAGAGAACGACCATAAGGTGCCCGAGGCAGCATTAGACCCTTGGAGACAAGTCGGCTGGAGGCCGATGTATTGAATGTCGACGCAATTTGAGTGTTCCATCGTCATTAGGAGGCCCTAAACGTTACAATTCACTATCAGTTTTGCGTCGGGTTCGAAAATCTAGACTCACAGGAGAAGGACCATGTGGTGCCCGAGGCAGCAATAGACCCTTGGAGACAAGTCGGCTGGAGGCCGATGTATTGAATCTCGACGCAATTTGACTGTTCCATCGGCATTAGGAGGCCCTGAACGTTACAATTAACTATCATTTTTGCGTCGGATTCGAAAATCTAGACTCACAGGAGACGGACCATGTGGTGCCCGAGGCAGCGAAATCCCCTTCGAGACAAGTCGGCTGGAGGCCGATGTATTGAATCTCGACGCAATTTGAGAGTTCCATCGTCATTAGGAGGCCCTGAACGTTACAATTAACAATCATTTTTGCGTCGGATTCGAAAATCTAGACTTACAAGAGAACGAACGTAAGGTTCCCGAGGCAGCATTAGACCCTTGGAGACAAGTCGGCTGGAGGACGATGTATTGAATCTCGACGCAATTTGAGTGTCCCATCGTCATTAGGAGGCCCGAAACGTTACAGTTATCTATCATTATTGCGTCGGATTCGATAATCTAAAATCACAGGAGAACAACCATAAGGTGCCCGAGGCAGCAACAGACCCTTGGAGACAAGTAGGCTGGAGGCCGATGTATTGAATCTCGACGCAATTTGAGTGTTCCATTGTCATTACAAGGCCCTGAACGTTACAATTAACTATCATTTTTGCGTCTGATTCGAAAATCTAGACTCACCGGAGACGGACCATGTGGTGCCCGAGGCAGCGATATCCCCTTGGAGACAAGTCGGCTGGGGGCCGATGTATTGAATCTCGACGCAATTTGAGTGTTCCATCGTCATTAGGAGGCCCTAAACGTTACAATTCACTATCAGTTTTGCGTCGGGTTCGAAAATCTAGACTCACAGGAGAAGGACCATGTGGTGCCCGAGGCAGCAATAGACCCTTGGAGACAAGTCGGCTGGAGGCCGATGTATTGAATCTCGACGCAATTTGAGTGTTCCATCGGCATTAGGAGGCCCTGAACGTTACAATTAACTATCATTTTTGCGTCGGATTCGAAAATCTAGACTCACAGGAGACGGACCATGTGGTGCCCGAGGCAGCGAAATCCCCTTCGAGACAAGTCGGCTGGAGGCCGATGTATTGAATCTCGACGCAATTTGAGAGTTCCATCGTCATTAGGAGGCCCTGAACGTTACAATTAACAATCATTTTTGCGTCGGATTCGAAAATCTAGACTTACAAGAGAACGAACGTAAGGTTCCCGAGGCAGCATTAGACCCTTGGAGACAAGTCGGCTGGAGGACGATGTATTGAATCTCGACGCAATTTGAGTGTCCCATCGTCATTAGGAGGCCCGAAACGTTACAGTTATCTATCATTATTGCGTCGGATTCGATAATCTAAAATCACAGGAGAACAACCATAAGGTGCCCGAGGCAGCAACAGACCCTTGGAGACAAGTAGGCTGGAGGCCGATGTATTGAATCTCGACGCAATTTGAGTGTTCCATTGTCATTACAAGGCCCTGAACGTTACAATTAACTATCATTTTTGCGTCGGATTCGAAAATCTAGACTCACCGGAGACGGACCATGTGGTGCCCGAGGCAGCGATATCCCCTTGGAGACAAGTCGGCTGGAGGCCGATGTATTGAATGACGACGCAATTTGAGAGTTCCATCGTCATTAGGAGGCCCTGAACGTTACAATTAACAATCATTTTTGCGTCGGATTCGAAAATCTAGACTCACGGGAGAACGACCATAAGGTGCCCCAGGCAGCAATAGACCCTTGGAGACAAGTCGGCTGGAGGCCGATGTATTGAATCTCGACGCAATTTGAGTGTTCCATCGTGATTAGGAGGCCCTAAACGTTACAATTAACTATCATTTTTGCGTCGGATTCGGTAATCTAGACTTACAAGACAACGACCATAAGGTGCCCGAGGCAGCAACAGACCCTTGGAGACAAGTCGGCTGGAGGCCGATGTATTGAATCTCGACGCAATTTGAGTGTTCCATCGTCATTACAAGGCCCTGAACGTTACAGTTAACTATCATTTTTGCGTCGGATTCGAAAATCTAGACTCACCGGAGACGGACCATGTGGTGCCCGAGGCAGCGATATCCCCTTGGAGACAAGTCGGCTGGAGGCCGATGTATTGAATCTCGACGCAATTTGAGAGTTCCATCGTCATTAGGAGGCCCTGAACGTTACAATTAACAAACATTTTTGCGTCAGATTCGAAAATCTAGACTTACAAGAGAACGAACGTAAGGTTCCCGAGGCAGCATTAGACCCTTGGAGACAAGTCGGCTGGAGGACGATGTATTGAATCTCGACGCAATTTGAGTGTCCCATCGTCATTAGGAGGCCCGAAACGTTACAGTTAACTATCATTATTGCGTCGGATTCGATAATCTAAAATCACAGGAGAACAACAATAACGTGCCCGAGGCAGCAACAGACCCTTGGAGACAAGTAGGCTGGAGGCCGATGTATTGAATCTCGACGCAATTTGAGTGTTCCATCGTCATTACAAGGCCCTGAACGTTACAATTAACTATCATTTTTGCGTCGGATTCGAAAATCTAGACTCACCGGAGACGGACCATGTGGGGCCCGAGGCAGCGATATCCCCTTGGAGACAAGTCGGCTGGAGGCCGATGTATTGAATCTCGACGCAATTTGAGAGTTCCATCGTCATTAGGAGGCCCTGAACGTTACAATTAACAATCATTTTTGCGTCGGATTCGAAAATCTAGACCCACAGGAGAACGACCATAAGGTGCCCGAGGCAGCAATAGACCCTTGGAGACAAGTCGGCTGGAGGAAGATGTATTGAATCTCGACGCAATTTGAGAGTTCCATCGGCATTACGAGGCCCTGAACGTTTCAATTAACTATCATTTTTGCGTCGGATTCGAAAATCTAGACTTACAAGAGAACGACCATAAGGTGCCCGAGGCAGCATTAGACCCTTGGAGACAAGTCGGCTGGAGGCCGATGTATTGAATCTCGACGCAATTTGAGTGTTCCATCGTCATTAGGAGGCCCTAATCGTTACAATTCACTATCAGTTTTGCGTCGGGTTCGAAAATCTAGACTCACAGGAGAAGGACCATGTGGTGCCCGAGGCAGCAATAGACCCTTGGAGACAAGTCGGCTGGAGGCCGATGTATTGAATCTCGACGCAATTTGAGTGTTCCATCGGCATTAGGAGGCCCTGAACGTTACAATTAACTATCATTTTTGCGTCGGATTCGAAAATCTAGACTCACCGGAGACGGACCATGTGGTGCCCGAGGCAGCGATATCCCCTTCGAGACAAGTCGGCTGGAGGCCGATGTATTGAATCTCGACGCAATTTGAAAGTTCCATCGTCATTAGGAGGCCCTGAACGTTACAATTAACAATCATTTTTGCGTCGGATTCGAAAATCTAGACTTACAAGAGAACGAACGTAAGGTTCCCGAGGCAGAATTAGACCCTTGGAGACAAGTCGGCTGGAGGACGATGTATTGAATCTCGACGCAATTTGAGTGTTCCATCGGCATTAGGAGGCCCTGAACGTTACAATTAACTATCATTTTTGCGTCGGATTCGAAAATCTAGACTTACAAGAGAACGACCATAAGGTGCCCGAGGCAGCATTAGACCCTTGGAGACAAGTCGGCTGGAGGCCGATGTATTGAATGTCGACGCAATTTGAGTGTTCCATCGTCATTAGGAGGCCCTAAACGTTACAATTCACTATCAGTTTTGCGTCGGGTTCGAAAATCTAGACTCACAGGAGAAGGACCATGTGGTGCCCGAGGCAGCAATAGACCCTTGGAGACAAGTCGGCTGGAGGCCGATGTATTGAATCTCGACGCAATTTGAGAGTTCCATCGTCATTAGGAGGCCCTGAACGTTACAATTAACAATCATTTTTGCGTCGGATTCGAAAATCTAGACTTACAAGAGAACGAACGTAAGGTTCCCGAGGCAGCATTAGACCCTTGGAGACAAGTCGGCTGGAGGACGATGTATTGAATCTCGACGCAATTTGAGTGTCCCATCGTCATTAGGAGGCCCGAAACGTTACAGTTATCTATCATTATTGCGTCGGATTCGATAATCTAAAATCACAGGAGAACAACCATAAGGTGCCCGAGGCAGCAACAGACCCTTGGAGACAAGTAGGCTGGAGGCCGATGTATTGAATCTCGACGCAATTTGAGTGTTCCATCGTCATTACAAGGCCCTGAACGTTACAGTTAACTATCATTTTTGCGTCGGATTCGAAAATCTAGACTCACCGGAGACGGACCATGTGGTGCCCGAGGCAGCGATATCCCCTTGGAGACAAGTCGGCTGGAGGCCGATGTATTGAATCTCGACGCAATTTGAGAGTTCCATCGTCATTAGGAGGCCCTGAACGTTACAATTAACAAACATTTTTGCGTCGGATTCGAAAATCTAGACTTACAAGAGAACGAACGTAAGGTTCCCGAGGCAGCATTAGACCCTTGGAGACAAGTCGGCTGGAGGACGATGTATTGAATCTCGACGCAATTTGGGAGTTCCATCGGCATTAGGAGGCCCTAAACGTTTCAATTAACTATCATTTTTGCGTCGGATTCGAAAATCTAGACTTACAAGATAACGACCATCAGGTGCCCGAGGCAGCATTAGACCCTTGGAGACAAGTCGGCTGGAGGCCGATGTATTGAATCTCGACGCAATTTGAGTGTTCCATCGTGATTAGGAGGCCCTAAACGTTACAATTAACTATCATTTTTGCGTCGGATTCGGTAATCTAGACTTACAAGACAACGACCATAAGGTGCCCGAGGCAGCAACAGACCCTTGGAGACAAGTCGGCTGGAGGCCGATGTATTGAATCTCGACGCAATTTGAGTGTTCCATCGTCATTACAAGGCCCTGAACGTTACAGTTAACTATCATTTTTGCGTCGGATTCGAAAATCTAGACTCACCGGAGACGGACCATGTGGTGCCCGAGGCAGCGATATCCCCTTGGAGACAAGTCGGCTGGAGGCCGATGTATTGAATCTCGACGCAATTTGAGAGTTCCATCGTCATTAGGAGGCCCTGAACGTTACAATTAACAAACATTTTTGCGTCGGATTCGAAAATCTAGACTTACAAGAGAACGAACGTAAAGTTCCCGAGGCAGCATTAGACCCTTGGAGACAAGTCGGCTGGAGGACGATGTATTGAATCTCGACGCAATTTGAGTGTCCCATCGTCATTAGGAGGCCCGAAACGTTACAGTTAACTATCATTATTGCGTCGGATTCGATAAACTAAAATCACAGGAGAACAACAATAACGTGCCCGAGGCAGCAACAGACCCTTGGAGACAAGTAGGCTGGAGGCCGATGTATTGAATCTCGACGCAATTTGAGTGTTCCATCGTCATTACAAGGCCCTGAACGTTACAATTAACTATCATTTTTGCGTCGGATTCGAAAATCTAGACTCACCGGAGACGGACCATGTGGGGCCCGAGGCAGCGATATCCCCTTGGAGACAAGTCGGCTGGAGGCCGATGTATTGAATCTCGACGCAATTTGAGAGTTCCATCGTCATTAGGAGGCCCTGAACGTTACAATTAACAATCATTTTTGCGTCGGATTCGAAAATCTAGACTCACAGGAGAACGACCATAAGGAGACAAGTCGGCTGGAGGACGATGTATTGAATCTCGACGCAATTTGAGAGTTCCATCGGCATTAGGAGGCCCTAAACGTTACAATTCACTATCAGTTTTGCGTCGGGTTCGAAAATCTAGACTCACAGGAGAAGGACCATGTGGTGCCCGAGGCAGCAATAGACCATTGGAGACAAGTCGGCTGGAGGCCGATGTATTGAATCTCGACGCAATTTGAGTGTTCCATCGGCATTAGGAGGCCCTGAACGTTACAATTAACTATCATTTTTGCGTCGGATTCGAAAATCTAGACTCACAGGAGACGGACCATGTGGTGCCCGAGGCAGCGATATCCCCTTCGAGACAAGTCGGCTGGAGGCCGATGTATTGAATCTCGACGCAATTTGAGAGTTCCATCGTCATTAGGAGGCCCTGAACGTTACAATTAACAATCATTTTTGCGTCGGATTCGAAAATCTAGACTTACAAGAGAACGAACGTAAGGTTCCCGAGGCAGCATTAGACCCTTGGAGACAAGTCGGCTGGAGGACGATGTATTGAATCTCGACGCAATTTGAGTGTCCCATCGTCATTAGGAGGCCCGAAACGTTACAGTTATCTATCATTATTGCGTCGGATTCGATAATCTAAAATCACAGGAGAACAACCATAAGGTGCCCGAGGCAGCAACAGACCCTTGGAGACAAGTAGGCTGGAGGCCGATGTATTGAATCTCGACGCAATTTGAGTGTTCCATTGTCATTACAAGGCCCTGAACGTTACAATTAACTATCATTTTTGCGTCGGATTCGAAAATCTAGACTCACCGGAGACGGACCATGTGGTGCCCGAGGCAGCGATATCCCCTTGGAGACAAGTCGGCTGGAGGCCGATGTATTGAATGACGACGCAATTTGAGAGTTCCATCGTCATTAGGAGGCCCTGAACGTTACAATTAACAATCATTTTTGCGTCGGATTCGAAAATCTAGACTCACAGGAGAACGACCATAAGGTGCCCCAGGCAGCAATAGACCCTTGGAGACAAGTCGGCTGGAGGACGATGTATTGAATCTCGACGCAATTTGGGAGTTCCATCGGCATTAGGAGGCCCTAAACGTTTCAATTAACTATCATTTTTGCGTCGGATTCGAAAATCTAGACTTACAAGAGAACGACCATCAGGTGCCCGAGGCAGCATTAGACCCTTGGAGACAAGTCGGCTGGAGGCCGATGTATTGAATCTCGACGCAATTTGAGTGTTCCATCGTGATTAGGAGGCCCTAAACGTTACAATTAACTATCATTTTTGCGTCGGATTCGGTAATCTAGACTTACAAGACAACGACCATAAGGTGCCCGAGGCAGCAACAGACCCTTGGAGACAAGTCGGCTGGAGGCCGATGTATTGAATCTCGACGCAATTTGAGTGTTCCATCGTCATTACAAGGCCCTGAACGTTACAGTTAACTATCATTTTTGCGTCGGATTCGAAAATCTAGACTCACCGGAGACGGACCATGTGGTGCCCGAGGCAGCGATATCCCCTTGGAGACAAGTCGGCTGGAGGCCGATGTATTGAATCTCGACGCAATTTGAGAGTTCCATCGTCATTAGGAGGCCCTGAACGTTACAATTAACAAACATTTTTGCGTCGGATTCGAAAATCTAGACTTACAAGAGAACGAACGTAAGGTTCCCGAGGCAGCATTAGACCCTTGGAGACAAGTCGGCTGGAGGACGATGTATTGAATCTCGACGCAATTTGAGTGTCCCATCGTCATTAGGAGGCCCGAAACGTTACAGTTAACTATCATTATTGCGTCGGATTCGATAATCTAAAATCACAGGAGAACAACAATAACGTGCCCGAGGCAGCAACAGACCCTTGGAGACAAGTAGGCTGGAGGCCGATGTATTGAATCTCGACGCAATTTGAGTGTTCCATCGTCATTACAAGGCCCTGAACGTTACAATTAACTATCATTTTTGCGTCGGATTCGAAAATCTAGACTCACCGGAGACGGACCATGTGGGGCCCGAGGCAGCGATATCCCCTTGGAGACAAGTCGGCTGGAGGCCGATGTATTGAATCTCGACGCAATTTGAGAGTTCCATCGTCATTAGGAGGCCCTGAACGTTACAATTAACAATCATTTTTGCGTCGGATTCGAAAATCTAGACTCACAGGAGAACGACCATAAGGTGCCCGAGGCAGCAATAGACCCTTGGAGACAAGTCGGCTGGAGGACGATGTATTGAATCTCGACGCAATTTGAGAGTTCCATCGGCATTACGAGGCCCTGAACGTTTCAATTAACTATCATTTTTGCGTCGGATTCGAAAATCTAGACTTACAAGAGAACGACCATAAGGTGCCCGAGGCAGCATTAGACCCTTGGAGACAAGTCGGCTGGAGGCCGATGTATTGAATCTCGACGCAATTTGAGTGTTCCATCGTCATTAGGAGGCCCTAATCGTTACAATTCACTATCAGTTTTGCGTCGGGTTCGAAAATCTAGACTCACAGGAGAAGGACCATGTGGTGCCCGAGGCAGCAATAGACCCTTGGAGACAAGTCGGCTGGAGGCCGATGTATTGAATCTCGACGCAATTTGAGTGTTCCATCGTCATTACAAGGCCCTGAACGTTACAATTAACTATCATTTTTGCGTCGGATTCGAAAATCTAGACTCACCGGAGACGGACCATGTGGGGCCCGAGGCAGCGATATCCCCTTGGAGACAAGTCGGCTGGAGGCCGATGTATTGAATCTCGAAGCAATTTGAGAGTTCCATCGTCATTAGGAGGCCCTGAACGTTACAATTAACAATCATTTTTGCGTCGGATTCGAAAATCTAGACTCACAGGAGAACGACCATAAGGTGCCCGAGGCAGCAATAGACCCTTGGAGACAAGTCGGCTGGAGGACGATGTATTGAATCTCGACGCAATTTGAGAGTTCCATCGGCATTACGAGGCCCTGAACGTTTCAATTAACTATCATTTTTGCGTCGGATTCGAAAATCTAGACTTACAAGAGAACGACCATAAGGTGCCCGAGGCAGCATTAGACCCTTGGAGACAAGTCGGCTGGAGGCCGATGTATTGAATCTCGACGCAATTTGAGTGTTCCATCGTCATTAGGAGGCCCTAATCGTTACAATTCACTATCAGTTTTGCGTCGGGTTCGAAAATCTAGACTCACAGGAGAAGGACCATGTGGTGCCCGAGGCAGCAATAGACCCTTGGAGACAAGTCGGCTGGAGGCCGATGTATTGAATCTCGCCGCAATTTGAGTGTTCCATCGGCATTGGGAGGCCCTGAACGTTACAATTAACAATCATTTTTGCGTCGGATTCGAAAATCTAGACTCACAGGAGAACGACCATAAGGTGCCCCAGGCAGCAATAGACCCTTGGAGACAAGTCGGCTGGAGGACGATGTATTGAATCTCGACGCAATTTGGGAGTTCCATCGGCATTAGGAGGCCCTAAACGTTTCAATTAACTATCATTTTTGCGTCTGATTCGAAAATCTAGACTTACAAGAGAACGACCAGCAGGTGCCCGAGGCAGCATTAGACCCTTGGAGACAAGTCGGCTGTAGGCCGATGTATTGAATCTCGACGCAATTTGAGTGTTCCATCGTCATTAGGAGGCCCTAAACGTTACAATTAACTATCATTTTTGCGTCGGATTCGATAATCTAGACTTACAAGACAACGACCATAAGGTGCCCGAGGCAGCAACAGACCCTTGGAGACAAGTCGGCTGGAGGCCGATGTATTGAATCTCGACGCAATTTGAGTGTTCCATCGGCATTAGGAGGCCATGAACGTTACAATTAACTTTCATATTTGCGTCCGATTCGAAAATCTAGACTTACAAGAGAACGACCATAAGGTGCCCGAGGCAGCAACAGACCCTTGGAGACAAGTCCGCTGGAGGCCGATGTATTGAATCTCGACGCAATTTGAGTGTTCCATCGTCATTAGGAGGCCCTAAACGTTACAATTCACTATCATTTTTGCGTCGGATTCGAAAATCTAGACTCACAGGAGAAGGACCATGTGGTGCCCGAGGCAGCAACAGACCCTTGGAGACAAGTCGGCTGCAGGCCGATGTATTGATTCTCGACGCAATTTGAGTGATCCATGGTCACTACAAGGCCCTGAACGTTAGAATTAAATATCATTTTTGCGTCGGATTCGAAAATCTAGACTCACAGGAGAAGGACCATGAGGTGCCCGAGGCAGCAATAGACCCTTGGAGACAAGTCGGCTGGAGGCCGATGTATTGAATTTCGACGCAATTTGAGTGTTACATCGGCATTAGGAGGCCCTGAACGTTACAATTAACTATCATTATTGCGTCGGATTCGATAATCTAAAATCACAGGAGAACAACCATAAGGTGCCCGAGGCAGCAACAGACCCTTGGAGACAAGTAGGCTGGAGGCCGATGTATTGAATCTTGACGCAATTTGAGAGTTCCATCGTCGTTAGGAGGCCCTGAACGTTACAATTAACAATCATTTTTGCGTCGGATTCGAAAATCTAGACTTACAAGAGAACGAACTTAAGGTTCCCGAGGCAGCATGAGACCCTTGGAGACAAGTCGGCTGGAGGACGATGTATTGAATCTCGACGCAACTTGAGTGTTCCGTCGTCATTAGGAGGCCCTAAACGTTACAATTAACTATCATTATTGCGTCGGATTCGATAATCTAAAATCACAGGAGAACAACCATAAGGTGCCCGAGGCAGCAACAGACCCTTGGAGACAAGTAGGCTGGAGGCCGATGTATTGAATCTCGACGCAATTTGAGTGTTCCATCCTCATTACAAGGCCCTGAACGTTACAATTAACTATCATTTTTGCGTCGGATTCGAAAATCTAGACTCACCGGAGACGGACCATGTTGTGCCCGAGTTAGCGATATCCCCTTGGAGACAAGTCGGCTGGAGGCCGATGTATTGAATCTCGACGCAATTTGAGAGTTCCATCGTCATTAGGAGGCCCTGAACGTTACAATTAACAATCATTTTTGCGTCGGATTCGAAAATCTAGACTCACAGGAGAACGACCATAAGGTGCCCGAGGCAGCAATAGACCCTTGGAGACAAGTCGGCTGGAGGACGATGTATTGAGTCTCGACGCAATTTGAGAGTTCCATCGGCATTACGAGGCCCTGAACGTTTCAATTAACTATCATTTTTGCGTCGGATTCGAAAATCTAGACTTACAAGAGAACGACCATAAGGTGCCCGAGGCAGCATTAGACCCTTGGAGACAAGTCGGCTGGAGGCCGATGTATTGAATGTCGACGCAATTTGAGTGTTCCATCGTCATTAGGAGGCCCTAAACGTTACAATTCACTATCAGTTTTGCGTCGGGTTCGAAAATCTAGACTCACAGGAGAAGTACCATGTGGTGCCCGAGGCAGCAATAGACCCTTGGAGACAAGTCGGCTGGAGGCCGATGTATTGAATCTCGACGCAATTTGAGTGTTCCATCGGCATTAGGAGGCCCTGAACGTTACAATTAACTATCATTTTTGCGTCGGATTCGAAAATCTAGACTCACCGGAGACGGACCATGTGGTGCCCGAGGCAGCGATATCCCCTTCGAGACAAGTCGGCTGGAGGCCGATGTATTGAATCTCGATGCAATTTGAGAGTTCCATCGTCATTAGGAGGCCCTGAACGTTACAATTAACAATCATTTTTGCGTCGGATTCGAAAATCTAGACTTACAAGAGAACGAACGTAAGGTTCCCGAGGCAGCATTAGACCCTTGGAGACAAGTCGGCTGGAGGACGAAGTATTGAATCTCGACGCAATTTGAGTGTCCCATCGTCATTAGGAGGCCCGAAACGTTACAGTTAACTATCATTATTGCGTCGGATTCGATAATCTAAAATCACAGGAGAACAACCAGAAGGTGCCCGAGGCAGCAACAGACCCTTGGAGACAAGTAGGCTGGAGGCCGATGTATTGAATCTCGACGCAATTTGAGTGTTCCATCCTCATTACAAGGCCCTGAACGTTACAATTAACTATCATTTTTGCGTCGGATTCGAAAATCTAGACTCACCGGAGACGGACCATGTTGTGCCCGAGTTAGCGATATCCCCTTGGAGACAAGTCGGCTGGAGGCCGATGTATTGAATCTCGACGCAATTTGAGAGTTCCATCGTCATTAGGAGGCCCTGAACGTTACAATTAACAATCATTTTTGCGTCGGATTCGAAAATCTAGACTCACAGGAGAACGACCATAAGGTGCCCGAGGCAGCAATAGACCCTTGGAGACAAGTCGGCTGGAGGACGATGTATTGAGTCTCGACGCAATTTGAGAGTTCCATCGGCATTACGAGGCCCTGAACGTTTCAATTAACTATCATTTTTGCGTCGGATTCGAAAATCTAGACTTACAAGAGAACGACCATAAGGTGCCCGAGGCAGCATTAGACCCTTGGAGACAAGTCGGCTGGAGGCCGATGTATTGAATGTCGACGCAATTTGAGTGTTCCATCGCCATTAGGAGGCCCTGAACGTTACAATTAACTATCATTTTTGCGTCGGATTCGGTAATCTAGACTTACAAGACAACGACCATAAGGTGCCCGAGGCAGCAACAGACCCTTGGAGACAAGTCGGCTGGAGGCCGATGTATTGAATCTCGACGCAACTTGAGTGTTCCATCGTCATTACAAGGCCCTGAACGTTACAGTTAACTATCATTTTTGCGTCGGATTCGAAAATCTAGACTCACCGGAGACGGACCATGTGGTGCCCGAGGCAGCGATATCCCCTTGGAGACAAGTCGGCTGGAGGCCGATGTATTGAATCTCGACGCAATTTGAGAGTTCCATCGGCATTACGAGGCCCTGAACGTTACAATTAACAAACATTTTTGCGTCGGATTCGAAAATCTAGACTTACAAGAGAACGAACGTAAGGTTCCCGAGGCAGCATTAGACCCTTGGAGACAAGTCGGCTGGAGGACGATGTATTGAATCTCGACGCAATTTGAGTGTCCCATCGTCATTAGGAGGCCCGAAACGTTACAGTTAACTATCATTATTGCGTCGGATTCGATAATCTAAAATCACAGGAGAACAACCATAACGTGCCCGAGGCAGCAACAGACCCTTGGAGACAAGTAGGCTGGAGGCCGATGTATTGAATCTCGACGCAATTTGAGTGTTCCATCGTCATTACAAGGCCCTGAACGTTACAATTAACTATCATTTTTGCGTCGGATTCGAAAATCTAGACTCACCGGAGACGGACCATGTGGGGCCCGAGGCAGCGATATCCCCTTGGAGACAAGTCGGCTGGAGGCCGATGTATTGAATCTCGAAGCAATTTGAGAGTTCCATCGTCATTAGGAGGCCCTGAACGTTACAATTAACAATCATTTTTGCGTCGGATTCGAAAATCTAGACTCACAGGAGAACGACCATAAGGTGCCCGAGGCAGCAATAGACCCTTGGAGACAAGTCGGCTGGAGGACGATGTATTGAATCTCGACGCAATTTGAGAGTTCCATCGGCATTACGAGGCCCTGAACGTTTCAATTAACTATCATTTTTGCGTCGGATTCGAAAATCTAGACTTACAAGAGAACGACCATAAGGTGCCCGAGGCAGCATTAGACCCTTGGAGACAAGTCGGCTGGAGGCCGATGTATTGAATTTCGACGCAATTTGAGTGTTCCATCGTCATTAGGAGGCCCTAATCGTTACAATTCACTATCAGTTTTGCGTCGGGTTCGAAAATCTAGACTCACAGGAGAAGGTACCATGTGGTGCCCGAGGCAGCAATAGACCCTTGGAGACAAGTCGGCTGGAGGCCGATGTATTGAATCTCGACGCAATTTGAGTGTTCCATCGGCATTAGGAGGCCCTGAACGTTACAATTAACTATCATTTTTGCGTCGGATTCGAAAATCTAGACTCACCGGAGACGGACCATGTGGTGCCCGAGGCAGCGATATCCCCTTCGAGACAAGTCGGCTGGAGGCCGATGTATTGAATCTCGACGCAATTTGAAAGTTCCATCGTCATTAGGAGGCCCTGAACGTTACAATTAACAATCATTTTTGCGTCGGATTCGAAAATCTAGACTTACAAGGGAACGAACGTAAGGTTCCCGAGGCAGCATTAGACCCTTGGAGACAAGTCGGCTGGAGGACGATGTATTGAATCTCGACGCAATTTGAGTGTCCCATCGTCATTAGGAGGCCCGAAACGTTACACTTAACTTTCATTATTGCGTCGGATTCGATAATCTAAAATCACAGGAGAACAAACATAAGGTGCCCGAGGCAGCAACAGACCCTTGGAGACAAGTAGGCTGGAGGCCGATGTATTGAATCTCGACGCAATTTGAGTGTTCAATCGTCATTACAAGGCCCTGAACGTTACAATTAACTATCATTTTTGCGTCGGATTCGAAAATCTAGACTCACCGGAGACGGACCATGTGGGGCCCGAGGCAGCGATATCCCCTTGGAGACAAGTCGGCTGGAGGCCGATGTATTGAATCTCGACGCAATTTGAGAGTTCCATCGTCATTAGGAGGCCCTGAACGTTACAATTAACAATCATTTTTGCGTCGGATTCGAAAATCTAGACTCACAGGAGAACGACCATAAGGTGCCCCAGGCAGCAATAGACCCTTGGAGACAAGTCGGCTGGAGGACGATGTATTGAATCTCGACGCAATTTGGGAGTTCCATCGGCATTAGGAGCCCCTAAACGTTTCAATTAACTATCATTTTTGCGTCGGATTCGAAAATCTAGACTTACAAGAGAACGACCAGCAGGTGCCCGAGGCAGCATTAGACCCTTGGAGACAAGTCGGCTGTAGGCCGATGTATTGAATCTCGACGCAATTTGAGTGTTCCATCGTCATTAGGAGGCCCTAAACGTTACAATTAACTATCATTTTTGCGTCGGATTCGATAATCTAGACTTACAAGACAACGACCATAAGGTGCCCGAGGCAGCAACAGACCCTTGGAGACAAGTCGGCTGGAGGCCGATGTATTGAATCTCGACGCAATTTGAGTGTTCCATCGGCATTAGGAGGCCATGAACGTTACAATTAACTTTCATATTTGCGTCCGATTCGAAAATCTAGACTTACAAGAGAACGACCATAAGGTGCCCGAGGCAGCAACAGACCCTTGGAGACAAGTCCGCTGGAGGCCGATGTATTGAATCTCGACGCAATTTGAGTGTTCCATCGTCATTAGGAGGCCCTAAACGTTACAATTCACTATCATTTTTGCGTCGGATTCGAAAATCTAGACTCACAGGAGAAGGACCATGTGGTGCCCGAGGCAGCAACAGACCCTTGGAGACAAGTCGGCTGCAGGCCGATGTATTGATTCTCGACGCAATTTGAGTGATCCATGGTCACTACAAGGCCCTGAACGTTAGAATTAAATATCATTTTTGCGTCGGATTCGAAAATCTAGACTCACAGGAGAAGGACCATGAGGTGCCCGAGGCAGCAATAGACCCTTGGAGACAAGTCGGCTGGAGGCCGATGTATTGAATTTCGACGCAATTTGAGTGTTACATCGGCATTAGGAGGCCCTGAACGTTACAATTAACTATCATTATTGCGTCGGATTCGATAATCTAAAATCACAGGAGAACAACCATAAGGTGCCCGAGGCAGCAACAGACCCTTGGAGACAAGTAGGCTGGAGGCGATGTATTGAATCTCGACGCAATTTGAGAGTTCCATCGTCGTTAGGAGGCCCTGAACGTTACAATTAACAATCATTTTTGCGTCGGATTCGAAAATCTAGACTTACAAGAGAACGAACTTAAGGTTCCCGAGGCAGCATGAGACCCTTGGAGACAAGTCGGCTGGAGGACGATGTATTGAATCTCGACGCAACTTGAGTGTTCCGTCGTCATTAGGAGGCCCTAAACGTTACAATTAACTATCATTATTGCGTCGGATTCGATAATCTAAAATCACAGGAGAACAACCATAAGGTGCCCGAGGCAGCAACAGACCCTTGGAGACAAGTAGGCTGGAGGCCGATGTATTGAATCTCGACGCAATTTGAGTGTTCCATCGTCATTACAAGGCCCTGAACGTTACAATTAACTATCATTTTTGCGTCGGATTCGAAAATCTAGACTCACCGGAGACGGACCATGTGGTGCCCGAGGCAGCGATATCGCCTTGGAGACAAGTCGGCTGGAGGCCGATGTATTGAATCTCGACGCAATTTGAGTGTTCCATCGTCATTAGGAGGCCCTAAGCGTTACAATTCACTATCATTTTTGCGTCGGATGCGAAAATCTAGACTCACAGGAGAACGACCATAAGGTGCCCGAGGCAGCAATAGACCCTTGGAGACAAGTCGGCTGGAGGACGATGTATTGAATCTCGACGCAATTTGAGAGTTCCATCGGCATTACGAGGCCCTGAACGTTTCAATTAACTATCATTTTTGCGTCGGATTCGAAAATCTAGACTTACAAGAGAACGACCATAAGGTGCCCGAGGCAGCATTAGACCCTTGGAGACAAGTCGGCTGGAGGCCGATGTATTGAATGTCGACGCAATTTGAGTGTTCCATCGTCATTAGGAGGCCCTAAACGTTACAATTCACTATCAGTTTTGCGTCGGGTTCGAAAATCTAGACTCACAGGAGAAGGACCATGTGGTGCCCGAGGCAGCAATAGACCCTTGGAGACAAGTCGGCTGGAGGCCGATGTATTGAATCTCGACGCAATTTGAGTGTTCCATCGGCATTAGGAGGCCCTGAACGTTACAATTAACTATCATTTTTGCGTCGGATTCGAAAATCTAGACTCACCGGAGACGGACCATGTGGTGCCCGAGGCAGCGATATCCCCTTCGAGACAAGTCGGCTGGAGGCCGATGTATTGAATCTCGACGCAATTTGAGAGTTCCATCGTCATTAGGAGGCCCTGAACGTTACAATTAACAATCATTTTTGCGTCGGATTCGAAAATCTAGACTTACAAGACAACGACCATAAGGTGCCCGAGGCAGCAACAGACCCTTGGAGACAAGTCGCCTGGAGGCCGATGTATTGAATCTCGACGCAATTTGAGTGTTCCATCGGCATTAGGAGGCCATGAACGTTACAATTAACTTTCATATTTGCGTCGGATTCGAAAATCTAGTCTTACAAGAGAACGACCATAAGGTGCCCGAGGCAGCAACAGACCCTTGGAGACAAGTCCGCTGGAGGCCGATGTATTGAATCTCGACGCAATTTGAGTGTTCCATCGTCATTAGGCGGCCCTAAACGTTACAATTCACTATCATTTTTGCGTCGGATTCGAAAATCTAGACTCACAGGAGAAGGACCATGTGGTGCCCGAGGCAGCAACAGACCCTTGGAGACAAGTCGGCTGCAGGCCGATGTATTGAATCTCGACGCAATTTGAGTGTTCCATCGTCACTACAAGGCCCTGAACGTTAGAATAAACTATCATTTTTGCGTCGGATTCGAAAATCTAGACTCACAGGAGAAGGACCATGAGGTGCCCGAGGCAGCAATAGACCCTTGGAGACAAGTCGGGTGGAGGCCGATGTATTGAATCTCGACGCAATTTGAGTGTTCCATCGGCATTAGGAGGCCCTGAACGTTACAATTAACTATCATTATTGCGTCGGATTCGATAATCTAAAATCACAGGAGAACAACCATAAGGTGCCCGAGGCAGCAACAGACCCTTGGATACAAGTAGGCTGGAGGCCGATGTATTGAATCTCGACGCAATTTGAGAGTTCCATCGTCATTAGGAGGCCATGAACGTTACAATTAACAATCATTTTTGCGTCGGATTCGAAAATCTAGACTTACAAGAGAACGAATTTAACGTTCCCGACGCAATTAGACCCTTGGAGACAAATCGGCTGGAGGACGATGTATTGAATCTCGACGCAATTTGAGTGTCCCGTCGTCATTAGGAGGCCCTAAACGTTACAATTAAGTATCATTATTGCGTCGGATTCGATAATCTAAAATCACAGGAGAACAACCATAAGGTGCCCGAGGCAGCAACAGATCCTTGGAGACAAGTAGGCTGGAGGCCTCGACGCAATTTGAGTGTTCCATCGTCATTACAAGGCCCTGAACGTTACAATTAACTATCATTTTTGCGTCGGATTCGAAAATCTAGACTCACCGGAGACGGACCATGTGGTGCCCGAGGCAGCGATATCCCCTTTGAGACAAGTCGGCTGGAGACCGATGTATTGAATCTCGACGCAATTTGAGAGTTCCATCGTCATTAGGAGGCCCTGAACGTTACAATTAACAATCATTTTTGCGTCGGATTCGAAAATCTAGACTCACAGGAGAACGACCATAAGGTGCCCCAGGCAGCAATAGACCCTTGGAGACAAGTCGGCTGGAGGACGATGTATTGAATCTCGACGCAATTTGGGAGTTCCATCGGCATTAGGAGGCCATGAACGTAACAATTAACTTTCATATTTGCGTCGGATTCGAAAATCTAGACTTACAAGTGAACGACCATAAGGTGCCCGAGGCGGCAACAGACCCTTGGAGACAAGTCCGCTGGAGGCCGATGTATTGAATCTCGACGCAATTTGAGTGTTCCATCGTCATTAGGAGGCCCTAAACGTTACAATTCACTATCATTTTTGCGTCGGATTCGAAAATCTAGACTCACAGGAGAAGGACCATGTGGTGCCCGAGGCAGCAACAGACCCTTGGAGACAAGTCGGCTGCAGGCCGACGTATTGAATCTCGACGCAATTTGAGTGTTCCATCGTCACTACAAGGCCCTGAACGTTAGAATTAACTATCATTTTTGCGTCGGATTCGAAAATCTTGAGTCACAGGAGATGGACCATGTGGTGCCCGAGGCAGCAATAGACCCTTGGAGACAAGTCGGCTGGAGGCCGATGTATTGATCTCGGCGCAATTTGAGTGTTCCATCGGCATTAGGAGGCCCTGAACGTTACAATTAACTATCATTTTTGCGTCGGATTCGAAAATCTAGACTCACCGGAGACGGTCTATGTGGTGCCCGAGGCAGCGATATCCCCTTCGAGACAAGTCGGCTGGAGGCCGATGTATTGAATCTCGACGCAATTTGAGAGTTCCATCGTCATTAGGAGGCCCTGAACGTTACAATTAACAATCATTTTTGCGTCGGATTCGAAAATCTAGACTTACAAGAGAACGAACGTAAGGTTCCCGAGGCAGCATTAGACCCTTGGAGACAAGTCGGCTGGAGGACGATGTATTGAATCTCGACGCAATTTGAGAGTCCCATCGTCATTAGGAGGCCCGAAACGTTACAGTTAACTATCATTATTGCGTCGGATTCGATAATCTAAAATCACAGGAGAACAACCATAAGGTGCCCGAGGCAGCAACAGATCCTTGGAGACATGTAGGCTGGAGGCCGATGTATTGAATCTCGACGCAATTTGAGTGTTCCAGCGTCATTACAAGGCCCTGAACGTTACAATTAACTATCATTTTTGCGTCGGATTCGAAAATCTAGACTCACCGGAGACGGACCATGTGGTGCCCGAGGCAGCGATATCCCCTTGGAGACAAGTCGGCTGGAGGCCGATGTATTGAATCTCGACGCAATTTGAGAGTTCCATCGTCATTAGGAGGCCCTGAACGTAACAATTAACAATCATTTTTGCGTCGGATTCGAAAATCTAGACTCACAGGAGAACGACCATAAGGTGCCCCAGGCAGCAATACACCCTTGGAGACAAGTCGGCTGGAGGACGATGTATTGAATGTCGACGCAATTTGGGAGTTCCATTGGCATTAGGAGGCCCTAAACGTTTCAATTAACTGTCATTTTTGCGTCGGATTCGAAAATCTAGACTTACAAGATAACGACCATCAGGTGCCCGAGGCAGCATTAGACCCTTGGAGACAAGTCGGCTGGAGGCCGATGTATTGAATCTCGACGCAATTTGAGTGTTCCATCGTCATTAGGAGGCCCTAAACGTTACAATTAACTATCATTTTTGCGTCGGATTCGATAATCTAGACTTACAAGACAACGACCATAAGGTGCCCGGGGCAGCAACAGACCCTTGGAGACAAGTCGGCTGGAGGCCGATGTATTGAATCTCGACGCAATTTGAGTGTTCCATCGTCATTAGGAGGCCCTAAACGTTACAATTCACTATCATTTTTGCGTCGGATTCGAAAATCTAGACTTACAAGAGAACGACCATAAGGTGCCCGAGGCAGCAATAGACCCTTGGAGACAAGTCGGCTGGAGGCCGATGTATTGAATCTCGACGCAATTTGAGTGTTCCATCGGCATTAGAAGGCCCTGAACGTTACAATTAACTATAATTATTGCGTCGGATTCGAAAATCTAGACTCACAGGAGAAGGACCATGTGGTGCCCGAGGCAGCAATAGACCCTTGGAGACAAGTCGGCTGGAGGCCGATGTATTGAATCTCGACGCAATTTGAGTGTTCCATCGGCATTAGGAGGCCCTGAACGTTACAATTAACTATCATTTTTGCGTCGGATTCCAAAATCTAGACTCACCGGAGACGGACCATGTGGTGCCCGAGGCAGCGATATCCCCTTCGAGACAAGTCGGCTGGAGGCCGATGTATTGAATCTCGACGCAATTTCAGAGTTCCATCGTCATTAGGAGGCCCTGAACGTTACAATTAACAATCATTTTTGCGTCGGATTCGAAAATCTAGACTTACAAGAGAACGAACGTAAGGTTCCCGAGGCAGCATTAGACCCTTGGAGACAAGTCGGCTGGAGGACGATGTATTGAATCTCGACGCAATTTGAGTGTCCCATCGTCATTAGGAGGCCCGAAACGTTACAGTTAACTATCATTATTGCGTCGGATTCGATAATCTAAAATCACAGGAGAACAACCAGAAGGTGCCCGAGGCAGCAACAGACCCTTGGAGACAAGTAGGCTGGAGGCCGATGTATTGAATCTCGACGCAATTTGAGTGTTCCATTGTCATTACAAGGCCCTAAACGTTACAATTAACTATCATTTTTGCGTCGGCTTCGAAAATCTAGACTCACCGGAGACGGACCATGTGGTGCCCGAGGCAGCGATATCCCCTTGGAGACAAGTCGGCTGGAGACCGATGTATTGAATGTCGACGCAATTTGAGAGTTCCATCGTCATTAGGAGGCCTTGAACGTTACAATTAACAATCATTTTTGCGTCGGATTCGAAAATGTAGACTCACAGGAGAACGTCCATAAGGTGCCCGAGGCAGCAATAGACCCTTGGAGACAAGTCGGCTGGAGGACGATGTATTGAATCTCGACGCAATTTGAGAGTTCCATCGGCATTACGAGGCCCTGAACGTTTCAATTAACTATCATTTTTGCGTCGGATTCGAAAATCTAGACTTACAAGAGAACGACCATAAGGTGCCCGAGGCAGCAATAGACCCTTGGAGACAAGTCGGCTGGAGGCCGATGTATTGAATCTCGACGCAATTTGAGTGTTCCATCGGCATTAGAAGGCCCTGAACGTTACAATTAACTATAATTATTGCGTCGGATTCGAAAATCTAGACTCACAGGAGAAGGACCATGTGGTGCCCGAGGCAGCAATAGACCCTTGGAGACAAGTCGGCTGGAGGCCGATGTATTGAATCTCGACGCAATTTGAGTGTTCCATCGGCATTAGGAGGCCCTGATCGTTACAATTAACTATCATTTTTGCGTCGGATTCGAAAATCTAGACTCACCGGAGACGGACCATGTGGTGCCCGAGGCAGCGATATCCCCTTCGAGACAAGTCGGCTGGAGGCCGATGTATTGAATCTCGACGCAATTTGAGAGTTCCATCGTCATTAGGAGGCCCTGAACGTTACAATTAACAATCATTTTTGCGTCGGATTCGAAAATCTAGACTTACAAGAGAACGAACGTAAGGTTCCCGAGGCAGCATTAGACCCTTGGAGACAAGTCGGCTGGAGGCCGATGTATTGAATCTCGACGCAATTTGAGTGTTCCGTCGTCATTAGGAGGCCCTAATCGTTACAATTCACTATCAGTTTTGCGTCGGGTTCGAAAATCTAGACTCACAGGAGAAGGACCATGTGGTGCCCGAGGCAGCAATAGACCCTTGGAGACAAGTCGGCTGGAGGCCGATGTATTGAATCTCGACGCAATTTGAGTGTTCCATCGGCATTAGGAGGCCCTGAACGTTACAATTAACTATCATTTTTGCGTCGGATTCGAAAATCTAGACTCACCGGAGACGGACCATGTGGTGCCCGAGGCAGCGATATCCCCTTCGAGACAAGTCGGCTGGAGGCCGATGTATTGAATCTCGACGCAATTTGAAAGTTCCATCGTCATTAGGAGGCCCTGAACGTTACAATTAACAATCATTTTTGCGTCGGATTCGAAAATCTAGACTTACAAGAGAACGAACGTAAGGTTCCCGAGGCAGAATTAGACCCTTGGAGACAAGTCGGCTGGAGGACGATGTATTGAATCTCGACGCAATTTGAGTGTTCCATCGGCATTAGGAGGCCCTGAACGTTACAATTAACTATCATTTTTGCGTCGGATTCGGTAATCTAGACTTACAAGACAACGACCATAAGGTGCCCGAGGCAGCAACAGACCCTTGGAGACAAGTCGGCTGGAGGCCGATGTATTGAATCTCGACGCAATTTGAGTGTTCCATCGTCATTACAAGGCCCTGAACGTTACAGTTAACTATCATTTTTGCGTCGGATTCGAAAATCTAGACTCACCGGAGACGGACCATGTGGTGCCCGAGGCAGCGATATCCCCTTGGAGACAAGTCGGCTGGAGGCCGATGTATTGAATCTCGACGCAATTTGAGAGTTCCATCGTCATTAGGAGGCCCTGAACGTTACAATTAACAAACATTTTTGCGTCGGATTCGAAAATCTAGACTTACAAGAGAACGAACGTAAGGTTCCCGAGGCAGCATTAGACCCTTGGAGACAAGTCGGCTGGAGGACGATGTATTGAATCTCGACGCAATTTGAGTGTCCCATCGTCATTAGGAGGCCCGAAACGTTCCAGTTAACTATCATTATTGCGTCGGATTCGATAATCTAAAATCACAGGAGAACAACCATAACGTGCCCGAGGCAGCAACAGACCCTTGGAGACAAGTAGGCTGGAGGCCGATGTATTGAATCTCGACGCAATTTGAGTGTTCCATCGTCATTACAAGGCCCTGAACGTTACAATTAACTATCATTTTTGCGTCGGATTCGAAAATCTAGACTCACCGGAGACGGACCATGTGGGGCCCGAGGCAGCGATATCCCCTTGGAGACAAGTCGGCTGGAGGCCGATGTATTGAATCTCGAAGCAATTTGAGAGTTCCATCGTCATTAGGAGGCCCTGAACGTTACAATTAACAATCATTTTTGCGTCGGATTCGAAAATATAGACTCACAGGAGAACGACCATAAGGTGCCCGAGGCAGCAATAGACCCTTGGAGACAAGTCGGCTGGAGGACGATGTATTGAATCTCGACGCAATTTGAGAGTTCCATCGGCATTACGAGGCCCTGAACGTTTCAATTAACTATCATTTTTGCGTCGGATTCGAAAATCTAGACTTACAAGAGAACGACCATAAGGTGCCCGAGGAAGCATTAGACCCTTGGAGACAAGTCGGCTGGAGGCCGATGTATTGAATCTCGACGCAATTTGAGTGTTCCATCGTCATTAGGAGGCCCTAATCGTTACAATTCACTATCAGTTTGGCGTCGGGTTCGAAAATCTAGACTCACAGGAGAAGGACCATGTGGTGCCCGAGGCAGCAATAGACCCTTGGAGACAAGTCGGCTGGAGGCCGATGTATTGAATCTCGACGCAATTTGAGTGTTCCATCGGCATTAGGAGGCCCTGAACGTTACAATTAACTATCATTTTTGCGTCGGATTCGAAAATCTAGACTCACCGGAGACGGACCATGTGGTGCCCGAGGCAGCGATATCCCCTTCGAGACAAGTCGGCTGGAGGCCGATGTATTGAATCTCGACGCAATTTGAAAGTTCCATCGTCATTAGGAGGCCCTGAACGTTACAATTAACAATCATTTTTGCGTCGGATTCGAAAATCTAGACTTACAAGAGAACGAACGTTAGGTTCCCGAGGCAGCATTAGACCCTTGGAGACAAGTCGGCTGGAGGACGATGTATTGAATCTCGACGCAATTTGAGTGTCCCATCGTCATTAGGAGGCCCGAAACGTTACACTTAACTTTCATTATTGCGTCGGATTCGATAATCTAAAATCACAGGAGAACAAACATAAGGTGCCCGAGGCAGCAACAGACCCTTGGAGACAAGTAGGCTGGAGGCCGATGTATTGAATCTCGACGCAATTTGAGTGTTCAATCGTCATTACAAGGCCCTGAACGTTACAATTAACTATCATTTTTGCGTCGGATTCGAAAATCTAGACTCACCGGAGACGGACCATGTGGGGCCCGAGGCAGCGATATCCCCTTGGAGACAAGTCGGCTGGAGGCCGATGTATTGAATCTCGACGCAATTTGAGAGATCCATCGTCATTAGGAGGCCCTGAACGTTACAATTAACAATCATTTTTGCGTCGGATTCGAAAATCTAGACTCACAGGAGAACGACCATAAGGTGCCCCAGGCAGCAATAGACCCTTGGAGACAAGTCGGCTGGAGGACGATGTATTGAATCTCGACGCAATTTGGGAGTTCCATCGGCATTAGGAGGCCCTAAACGTTTCAATTAACTATCATTTTTGCGTCGGATTCGAAAATCTAGACTTACAAGAGAACGACCAGCAGGTGCCCGAGGCAGCATTAGACCCTTGGAGACAAGTCGGCTGTAGGCCGATGTATTGAATCTCGACGCAATTTGAGTGTTCCATCGTCATTAGGAGGCCCTAAACGTTACAATTAACTATCATTTTTGCGTCGGATTCGATAATCTAGACTTACAAGACAACGACCATAAGGTGCCCGAGGCAGCAACAGACCCTTGGAGACAAGTCGGCTGGAGGCCGATGTATTGAATCTCGACGCAATTTGAGTGTTCCATCGGCATTAGGAGGCCATGAACGTTACAATTCACTATCATTTTTGCGTCGGATTCGAAAATCTAGACTCACAGGAGAAGGACCATGTGGTGCCCGAGGCAGCAACAGACCCTTGGAGACAAGTCGGCTGCAGGCCGATGTATTGATTCTCGACGCAATTTGAGTGATCCATGGTCACTACAAGGCCCTGAACGTTAGAATTAAATATCATTTTTGCGTCGATTTCGAAAATATAGACTCACAGGAGAAGGACCATGAGGTGCCCGAGGCAGCAATAGACCCTTGGAGACAAGTCGGCTGGAGGCCGATGTATTGAATTTCGACTCAATTTGAGTGTTACATCGGCATTAGGAGGCCCTGAACGTTACAATTAACTATCATTATTGCGTCGGATTCGATAATCTAAAATCACAGGAGAACAACCATAAGGTGCCCGAGGCAGCAACAGACCCTTGGAGACAAGTAGGCTGGAGGCCGATGTATTGAATCTCGACGCAATTTGAGAGTTCCATCGTCGTTAGGAGGCCCTGAACGTTACAATTAACAATCATTTTTGCGTCGGATTCGAAAATCTAGACTTACAAGAGAACGAACTTAAGGTTCCCGAGGCAGCATGAGACCCTTGGAGACAAGTCGGCTGGAGGACGATGTATTGAATCTCGACGCAACTTGAGTGTTCCGTCGTCATTAGGAGGCCCTAAACGTTACAATTAACTATCATTATTGCGTCGGATTCGATAATCTAAAATCACAGGAGAACAACCATAAGGTGCCCGAGGCAGCAACAGACCCTTGGAGACAAGTAGGCTGGAGGCCGATGTATTGAATCTCGACGCAATTTGAGTGTTCCATCGTCATTACAAGGCCCTGAACGTTACAATTAACTATCATTTTTGCGTCGGATTCGAAAATCTAGACTCACCGGAGACGGACCATGTGGTGCCCGAGGCAGCGATATCCCCTTGGAGACAAGTCGGCTGGAGGCCGATGTATTGAATCTCGACGCAATTTGAGTGTTCCATCGTCATTAGGAGGCCCTAAGCGTTACAATTCACTATCATTTTTGCGTCGGATGCGAAAATCTAGACTCACAGGAGAACGACCATAAGGTGCCCGAGGCAGCAATAGACCCGTGGAGACAAGTCGGCTGGAGGACGATGTATTGAATCTCGACGCAATTTGAGAGTTCCATCGGCATTACGAGGCCCTGAACGTTTCAATTAACTATCATTTTTGCGTCGGATTCGAAAATCTAGACTTACAAGAGAACGACCATAAGGTGCCCGAGGCAGCATTAGACCCTTGGAGACAAGTCGGCTGGAGGCCGATGTATTGAATGTCGACGCAATTTGAGTGTTCCATCGTCATTAGGAGGCCCTAAACGTTACAATTCACTATCAGTTTTGCGTCGGGTTCGAAAATCTAGACTCACAGGAGAAGGACCATGTGGTGCCCGAGGCAGCAATAGACCCTTGGAGACAAGTCGGCTGGAGGCCGATGTATTGAATCTCGACGCAATTTGAGTGTTCCATCGGCATTAGGAGGCCCTGAACGTTACAATTAACTATCATTTTTGCGTCGGATTCGAAAATCTAGACTCACCGGAGACGGACCATGTGGTGCCCGAGGCAGCGATATCCCCTTCGAGACAAGTCGGCTGGAGGCCGATGTATTGAATCTCGACGCAATTTGAGAGTTCCATCGTCATTAGGAGGCCCTGAGCGTTACAATTAACAATCATTTTTGCGTCGGATTCGAAAATCTAGACTTACAAGAGAACGAACGTAAGGTTCCCGAGGCAGCATTAGACCCTTGGAGACAAGTCGGCTGGAGGACGAAGTATTGAATCTCGACGCAATTTGAGTGTCCCATCGTCATTAGGAGGCCTGAAACGTTACAGTTAACTATCATTATAGCGTCGGATTCGATAATCTAAAATCACAGGAGAACAACCAGAAGGTGCCCGAGGCAGCAACAGACCCTTGGAGACAAGTAGGCTGGAGGCCGATGTATTGAATGTCGACGCAATTTGAGAGTTCCATCGTCATTAGGAGGCCTTGAACGTTACAATTAACAATCATTTTTGCGTCGGATTCGAAAATCTAGACTCACAGGAGAACGACCATAAGGTGCCCCAGGCAGCAATAGACCCTTGGAGACTAGTCGGCTGGAGGACGATGTATTGAATCTCGACGCAATTTGGGAGTTCCATCGGCATTAGGAGGCCCTAAACGTTTCAATTAACTATCATTTTTGCGTCGGATTCGAAAATCTAGACTTACAAGAGAACGACCATCAGGTGCCCGAGGCAGCATTAGACCCTTGGAGACAAGTCAGCTGGAGGCTGATGTATTGAATCTCGACGCAATTTGAGTGTTCCATCGTCATTAGGAGGCCCTAAACGTTACAATTAACTATCATTTTTGCGTCGGATTCGATAATGTAGACTTACAAGACAACGACCATAAGGTGCCCGAGGCAGCAACAGACCCTTGGAGACAAGTCGCCTGGAGGCCGATGTATTGAATCTCGACGCAATTTGAGTGTTCCATCGTCATTAGGAGGCCCTAAACGTTACAATTCACTATCATTTTTGCGTCGGATTCGAAAATCTAGACTCACAGGAGAAGGACCATGTGGTGCCCGAGGCAGCAACAGACCCTTGGAGACAAGTCGGCTGCAGGCCGATGTATTGAATCTCGACGCAATTTGAGTGTTCCATCGTCACTACAAGGCCCTGAACGTTAGAATAAACTATCATTTTTGCGTCGGATTCGAAAATCTAGACTCACAGGAGAAGGACCATGAGGTGCCCGAGGCAGCAATAGACCCTTGGAGACAAGTCGGGTGGAGGCCGATGTATTGAATCTCGACGCAATTTGAGTGTTCCATCGGCATTAGGAGGCCCTGAACGTTACAATTAACTATCATTATTGCGTCGGATTCGATAATCTAAAATCACAGGAGAACAACCATAAGGTGCCCGAGGCAGCAACAGACCCTTGGATACAAGTAGGCTGGAGGCCGATGTATTGAATCTCGACTCAATTTGAGAGTTCCATCGTCATTAGGAGGCCATGAACGTTACAATTAACAATCATTTTTGCGTCGGATTCGAAAATCTAGACTTACAAGAGAACGAATTTAACGTTCCCGACGCAATTAGACCCTTGGAGACAAGTCGGCTGGAGGACGATGTATTGAATCTCGACGCAATTTGAGTGTCCCGTCGTCATTAGGAGGCCCTAAACGTTACAATTAACTATCATTATTGCGTCGGATTCGATAATCTAAAATCACAGGAGAACAACCATAAGGTGCCCGAGGCAGCAACAGATCCTTGGAGACAAGTAGGCTGGAGGCCTCGACGCAATTTGAGTGTTCCATCGTCATTACAAGGCCCTGAACGTTACAATTAACTATCATTTTTGCGTCGGTTTCGAAAATCTAGACTCACCGGAGACGGACCATGTGGTGCCCGAGGCAGCGATATCCCCTTTGAGACAAGTCGGCTGGAGACCGATGTATTGAATCTCGACGCAATTTGAGAGTTCCATCGTCATTAGGAGGCCCTGAACGTTACAATTAACAATCATTTTTGCGTCGGATTCGAAAATCTAGACTCACAGGAGAACGACCATAAGGTGCCCCAGGCAGCAATAGACCCTTGGAGACAAGTCGGCTGGAGGACGATGTATTGAATCTCGACGCAATTTGGGAGTTCCATCGGCATTAGGAGGCCATGAACGTAACAATTAACTTTCATATTTGCGTCGGATTCGAAAATCTAGACTTACAAGTGAACGACCATAAGGTGCCCGAGGCGGCAACAGACCCTTGGAGACAAGTCCGCTGGAGGCCGATGTATTGAATCTCGACGCAATTTGAGTGTTCCATCGTCATTAGGAGGCCTTAACGTTACAATTCACTATCATTTTTGCGTCGGATTCGAAAATCTAGACTCACAGGAGAAGGACCATGTGGTGCCCGAGGCAGCAACAGACCCTTGGAGACAAGTCGGCTGCAGGCCGACGTATTGAATCTCGACGCAATTTGAGTGTTCCATCGTCACTACAAGGCCCTGAACGTTAGAATTAACTATCATTTTTGCGTCGGATTCGAAAATCTAGAGTCACAGGAGATGGACCATGTGGTGCCCGAGGCAGCAATAGACCCTTGGAGACAAGTCGGCTGGAGGCCGATGTATTGATCTCGACGCAATTTGAGTGTTCCATCGGCATTAGGAGGCCCTGAACGTTACAATTAACTATCATTTTTGCGTCGGATTCGAAAATCTAGACTCACCGGAGACGGTCTATGTGGTGCCCGAGGCAGCGATATCCCCTTCGAGACAAGTCGGCTGGAGGCCGATGTATTGAATCTCGACGCAATTTGAGAGTTCCATCGTCATTAGGAGGCCCTGAACGTTACAATTAACAATCATTTTTGCGTCGGATTCGAAAATCTAGACTTACAAGAGAACGAACGTAAGGTTCCCGAGGCAGCATTAGACCCTTGGAGACAAGTCGGCTGGAGGACGATGTATTGAATCTCGACGCAATTTGAGTGTCCCATCGTCATTAGGAGGCCCGAAACGTTACAGTTAACTATCATTATTGCGTCGGATTCGATAATCTAAAATCACAGGAGAACAACCATAAGGTGCCCGAGGCAGCAACAGATCCTTGGAGACATGTAGGCTGGAGGCCGATGTATTGAATCTCGACGCAATTTGAGTGTTCCAGCGTCATTACAAGGCCCTGAACGTTACAATTAACTATCATTTTTGCGTCGGATTCGAAAATCTAGACTCACCGGAGACGGACCATGTGGTGCCCGAGGCAGCGATATCCCCTTGGAGACAAGTCGGCTGGAGGCCGATGTATTGAATCTCGACGCAATTTGAGAGTTCCATCGTCATTAGGAGGCCCTGAACGTAACAATTAACAATCATTTTTGCGTCGGATTCGAAAATCTAGACTCACAGGAGAACGACCATAAGGTGCCCCAGGCAGCAATAGACCCTTGGAGACAAGTCGGCTGGAGGACGATGTATTGAATGTCGACGCAATTTGGGAGTTCCATTGGCATTAGGAGGCCCTAAACGTTTCAATTAACTGTCATTTTTGCGTCGGATTCGAAAATCTAGACTTACAAGATAACGACCATCAGGTGCACGAGGCAGCATTAGACCCTTGGAGACAAGTCGGCTGGAGGCCGATGTATTGAATCTCGACGCAATTTGAGTGTTCCATCGTCATTAGGAGGCCCTAAACGTTACAATTAACTATCATTTTTGCGTCGGATTCGATAATCTAGACTTACAAGACAACGACCATAAGGTGCCCGGGGCAGCAACAGACCCTTGGAGACAAGTCGGCTGGAGGCCGATGTATTGAATCTCGACGCAATTTGAGTGTTCCATCGTCATTAGGAGGCCCTAAACGTTGCAATTCACTATCATTTTTGCGTCGGATTCGAAAATCTAGACTTACAAGAGAACGACCATAAGGTGCCCGAGGCAGCAATAGACCCTTGGAGACAAGTCGGCTGGAGGCCGATGTATTGAATCTCGACGCAATTTGAGTGTTCCATCGGCATTAGAAGGCCCTGAACGTTACAATTAACTATAATTATTGCGTCGGATTCGATAATCTAAAATCACAGGAGAACAACCATAAGGTGCGCGAGGCAGCAACAGACCCTTGGAGTCAAGTAGGCTGGAGGCCGATGTATTGAATCTCGACGCAATTTGAGAGTTCCATCGTCATTAGGAGGCCCTGAACGTTACAATAATAATCATTTTTGCGTCGGATTAGAAAATCTAGACTTACAAGAGAACGAACTTAAAGTTCCCGAGGCAGCATTAGACCCTAGGAGACAAGTCGGCTGGAGGCCGATGTATTGAATCTCGACGCAATTTGAGTGTCCCGTCGTCATTAGGAGGCCCTAAACGTTACAATTAACTATCATTATTGCGGCGGATTGGACAATCTAAAATCACAGGAGAACAACCATAAGGTGCCCGAGGCAGCAACAGACCCTTGGAGACAAGTAGGCTGGAGGCCGATGTATTGAATCTCGACGCAATTTGAGTGTTCCATCGTCATTACAAGGCCCTGAACGTTACAATTAACTATCATTTTTGCGTCGGATTGGAAAATCTAGACTCACCGGAGACGGACCATGTGGTGCCCGAGGCAGCGATATCCCCTTGGAGACAAGTCGGCTGGAGGCCGATGTATTGAATCTCGACGCAATTTGAGTGTTCCATCGTCATTAGGAGGCCCTGAACGTTACAATTAACAATCATTTTTGCGTCGGATTCGAAAATCTAGACTCACAGGAGAACGACCATAAGGTGCCCGAGGCAGCAATAGACCCTTGGAGACAAGTCGGCTGGAGGACGATGTATTGAATCTCGACGCAATTTGAGAGTTCCATCGGCATTACGAGGCCCTGAACGTTTCAATTAACTATCATTTTTGCGTCGGATTCGAAAATCTAGACTTACAAGAGAACGACCATAAGGTGCCCGAGGCAGCATTAGACCCTTGGAGACAAGTCGGCTGGAGGCCGATGTATTGAATCTCGACGCAATTTGAGAGTTCCATCGTCATTAGGAGGCCCTGAACGTTACAATTAACAATCATTTTTGCGTCGGATTCGAAAATCTAGACTCACAGGAGAACGACCATAAGGTGCCCGAGGTAGCAATAGACCCTTGGAGACAAGTCGGCTGGAGGACGATGTATTGAATCTCGACGCAATTTGAGAGTTCCATCGGCATTACGAGGCCCTGAACGTTTCAATTAACTATCATTTTTGCGTCGGATTCGAAAATCTAGACTTACAAGAGAACGACTATAAGGTGCCCGAGGCAGCATTAGACCCTTGGAGACAAGTCGGCTGGAGGCCGATGTATTGAATCTCGACGCAATTTGAGTGTTCCATCGTCATTAGGAGGCCCTGAACGTTACAATTAACAATCATTTTTGCGTCGGATTCGAAAATCTAGACTCACAGGAGAACGACCATAAGGTGCCCGAGGCAGCAATAGACCCTTGGAGACAAGTCGGCTGGAGGACGATGTATTGAATCTCGACGCAATTTGAGTGTTCCATCGGCATTACGAGGCCCTGAACGTTTCAATTAACTATCATTTTTGCGTCGGATTCGAAAATCTAGACTTACAAGAGAACGACCATAAGGTGCCCGAGGCAGCATTAGACCTTTGGAGACAAGTCGGCTGGAGGCCGATGTATTGAATCTCGACGCAATTTGAGTGTTCCATCGTCATTAGGAGGCCCTCAACGTTACAATTCACTATCAGTTTTGCGTCGGGTTCGAAAATCTAGACTCACAGGAGAAGGACCATGTGGTGCCCGAGGCAGCAATAGACCCTTGGAGACAAGTCGGCTGGAGGCCGATGTATTGAATCTCGACGCAATTTGAGTGTTCCATCGGCATTAGGAGGCCCTGAACGTTACAAATAACTATCATTATTGCGACGGATTCGATAATCTAAAATCACAGGAGAACAACCATAAGGTGCCCGAGGCAGCAACAGACCCATGGAGACAAGTAGGCTGGAGGCCGATGTTTTGAATCTCGACGCAATTTGAGAGTTCCATCGTCATTAGGAGGCCCTGAACGATACAATTAACAATCATTTTTGCGTCGGATTCGAAAATCTAGACTTACAAGAGAACGAACTTAAGGTTCCCGAGGCAGCATTAGACCCTTGGAGACAAGTCGGCTGGAGGACGATGTATTGAATCTCGACGCAACTTGAGTGTCCGGTCGTCATTAGGAGGCCCTAACCGTTACAATTAACTATCATTATTGCGTCGGATTCGATAATCTAAAATCACAGGAGAACGACCATAAGGTGCCCGAGGCAGCAACAGACCCTTGGAGACAAGTCCGCTGGAGGCCGATGTATTGAATCTCGACGCAATTTGAGTGTTCCATCGTCATTAGGAGGCCCTAAACGTTACAATTCACTACCATTTTTGCGTCGGATTCGAAAATCTAGACTCACAGGAGAAGGACCATGTGGTGCCCGAGGCAGCAATAGACCCTTGGAGACAAGTCGGCTGCAGGCCGATGTATTGAATCTCGACGCAATTTGAGTGTTCCATCGTCACTACAAGGCCCTGAACGTTAGAATTAACTATCATTTTTGCGTCGGATTGGAAAATCTAGACTCACAGGAGAAGGACCATGAGGTGCCCGAGGCAGCAATAGACCCTTGGAGACAAGTCGGCTGGAGGCCGATGTATTGAATCTCGACGCAACTTGAGTGTTCCATCGGCATTAGGAGGCCCTGAGCGTTACAATTAACTATCATTATTGCGTCGGATTCGATAATCTAAAATCACAGGAGAACAACCATCAGGTGCCCGAGGCAGCAACAGACCCTTGGAGGCAAGTAGGCTGGAGGCCGATGTATTGAATCTCGACGCAATTTGAGAGTTCCATCGTCATTAGGAGGCCCTGAACGTTACAATTAACAATCATTTTTGCGTCGGATTCGAAAATCTAGACTTACAAGAGAACGAACTTACGGTTCCCGAGGCAGCATTAGACCCTTGGAGACAAGTCGGCTGGAGGACAATGTATTGAATCTCGACGCAATTTGAGTGTCCCGTCGTCATTAGGAGGCCCTAAACGTTACAATTAACTATCATTATTGCGTCGGATTCGATAATCTAAAATCACAGGAGAACAACCATAAGGTGCCCGAGGCAGCAACAGACCCTTGGAGGCAAGTAGGCTGGAGGCCGATGTATTGAATCTCGACGCAATTTGAGTGTTCCATCGTCATTACAAGGCCCTGAACGTTACAATTAACTATCATTTTTGCGTCGGATTGGAAAATCTAGACTCACCGGAGACGGACCATGTGGTGCCCGAGGCAGCGATATCCCCTTGGAGACAAGTCGGCTGGAGGACGATGTATTGAATCTCGACGCAATTTGAGTGTTCCATCGTCATTAGGAGGCCCTGAACGTTAGAATTAACAATCATTTTTGCGTCGGATTCGAAAATCTAGACTCACAGGAGAACGACCATAAGGTGCCCGAGGCAGCAATAGACCCTTGGAGACAAGTCGGCTGGAGGACGATGTATTGAATCTCGACGCAATTTGAGAGTTCCATCGGCATTACGAGGCCCTGAACGTTTCAATTAACTATCATTTTTGCGTCGGATTCGAAAATCTAGACTTACAAGAGAACGACCATAAGGTGCCCGAGGCAGCATTAGACCCTTGGAGACAAGTCGGCTGGAGGCCGATGTATTGAATCTCGACGCAATTTGAGAGTTCCATCGTCATTAGGAGGCCCTGAACGTTACAATTAACAATCATTTTTGCGTCGGATTCGAAAATCTAGACTCACAGGAGAACGACCATAAGGTGCCCGAGGCAGCAATAGACCCTTGGAGACAAGTCGGCTGGAGGACGATGTATTGAATCTCGACGCAATTTGAGAGTTCCATCGGCATTACGAGGCCCTGAACGTTTCAATTAACTATCATTTTTGCGTCGGATTCGAAAATCTAGACTTACAAGAGAACGACTATAAGGTGCCCGAGGCAGCATTAGACCCTTGGAGACAAGTCGGCTGGAGGCCGATGTATTGAATCTCGACGCAATTTGAGTGTTCCATCGTCATTAGGAGGCCCTGAACGTTACAATTAACAATCATTTTTGCGTCGGATTCGAAAATCTAGACTCACAGGAGAACGACCATAAGGTGCCCGAGGCAGCAATAGACCCTTGGAGACAAGTCGGCTGGAGGACGATGTATTGAATCTCGACGCAATTTGAGTGTTCCATCGGCATTACGAGGCCCTGAACGTTTCAATTAACTATCATTTTTGCGTCGGATTCGAAATCTAGACTTACAAGTGAACGACCATAAGGTGCCCGAGGCAGCATTAGACCTTTGGAGACAAGTCGGCTGGAGGCGATGTATTGAATCTCGACGCAATTTGAGTGTTCCATCGTCATTAGGAGGCCCTCAACGTTACAATTCACTATCAGTTTTGCGTCGGGTTCGAAAATCTAGACTCACAGGAGAAGGACCATGTGGTGCCCGAGGCAGCAATAGACCCTTGGAGATAAGTCGGCTGGAGGCCGATGTATTGAATCTCGACGCAATTTGAGTGTTCCATCGGCATTAGGAGGCCCTGAACGTTACAATTAACTATCATTATTGCGACGGATTCGATAATCTAAAATCACAGGAGAACAACCATAAGGTGCCCGAGGCAGCAACAGACCCATGGAGACAAGTAGGCTGGAGGCCGATGTATTGAATCTCGACGCAATTTGAGAGTTCCATCGTCATTAGGAGGCCCTGAACGTTACAATTAACAATCATTTTTGCGTCGGATTCGAAAATCTAGACTTACAAGAGAACGAACTTAAGGTTCCCGAGGCAGCATTAGACCCTTGGAGACAAGTCGGCTGGAGGACGATGTATTGAATCTCGACGCAACTTGAGTGTCCGGTCGTCATTAGGAGGCCCTAACCGTTACAATTAACTATCATTATTGCGTCGGATTCGATAATCTAAAATCACAGGAGAACGACCATAAGGTGCCCGAGGCAGCAACAGACCCTTGGAGACAAGTCCGCTGGAGGCCGATGTATTGAATCTCGACGCAATTTGAGTGTTCCATCGTCATTAGGAGGCCCTAAACGTTACAATTCACTATCATTTTTGCGTCGGATTCGAAAATCTAGACTCACAGGAGAAGGACCATGTGGTGCCCGAGGCAGCAATAGACCCTTGGAGACAAGTCGGCTGCAGGCCGATGTATTGAATCTCGACGCAATTTGAGTGTTCCATCGTCACTACAAGGCCCTGAACGTTAGAATTAACTATCATTTTTGCGTCGGATTGGAAAATCTAGACTCACAGGAGAAGGACCATGAGGTGCCCGAGGCAGCAATAGACCCTTGGAGACAAGTCGGCTGGAGGCCGATGTATTAAATCTCGACGCAACTTGAGTGTTCCATCGGCATTAGGAGGCCCTGAGCGTTACAATTAACTATCATTATTGCGTCGGATTCGATAATCTAAAAACACAGGAGAACAACCATAAGGTGCCCGAGCAGCAACAGACCCTTGGAGGCAAGTAGGATGGAGGCCGATGTATTGAATCTCGACGCAATTTGAGAGTTCCATCGTCATTAGGAGGCCTGAACGTTACAATTAACAATCATTTTTGCGTCGGATTCGAAAATCTAGACTTACAAGAGAACGAACTTAAGGTTCCCGAGGCAGCATTAGACCCTTGGAGACAAGTCGGCTGGAGGACGATGTATTGAATCTCGACGCAATTTGAGTGTCCCGTCGTCATTAGGAGGCCCTAAACGTTACAATTAACTATCATTATTGCGTCGGATTCGATAATCTAAAATCACAGGAGAACAACCATAAGGTGCCCGAGGCAGCAACAGACCCTTGGAGGCAAGTAGGCTGGAGGCCGATGTATTGAATCTCGACGCAATTTGAGTGTTCCATCGTCATTACAAGGCCCTGAACGTTACAATTAACTATCATTTTTGCGTCGGATTCAAAAATCTAGACTCACCGGAGACGGACCATGTGGTGCCCGAGGCAGCGATATCCCCTTGGAGACAAGTCGGCTGGAGGCCGATGTATTGAATCTCGACGCAATTTGAGAGAGATCCATCGTCATTAGGAGGCCCTGAACGTTACAATTAACAATCATTTTTGCGTCGGATTCGAAAATCTAGACTCACAGGAGATCGACCATAAGGTGCCCGAGGCAGCAATAGACCCTTGGAGACAAGTCGGCTGGAGGACGATGTATTGAATCTCGACGCAATTTGAGAGTTCCATCGGTATTACGAGGCCCTGAACGTTTCAATTAACTATCATTTTTGCGTCGGATTCGAAAATCTAGACTTACAAGAGAACGAACATAAGGTGCCCGAGGCAGCTTTAGACCCTTGGAGACAAGTCGGCTGGAGGCCGATGTATTGAATCTCGACGCAATTTGAGTGTTCCATCGTCATTAGGAGGCCCAAAACGTTACAATTCACTATCAGTTTTGCGTCGGGTTCGAAAATCTAGACTCACAGGAGAAGGACCATGTGGTGCCCGAGGCAGCAATAGACCCTTGGAGACAAGTCGGCTGGAGGCCGATGTATTGAATCTCGACGCAATTTGAGTGTTCCATCGGCATTAGGAGGCCCTGAACGTTACAATTAACTATCATTTTTGCGTCGGATTCGAAAATCTAGACTTACAAGAGAACGACCATCAGGTGCCCGAGGCAGCATTAGACCCTTGGAGACAAGTCGGCTGGAGGCCGATGTATTGAATCTCGACGCAATTAGAGTGTTCCATCGTCATTAGGAGGCCCTAAACGTTACAATTAACTATCATTTTTGCGTCGGATTCGATAATCTAGACTTACAAGAGAACGACCATAAGGTGCCCGAGGCAGCAACAGACCCTTGGAGACAAGTCCGCTGGAGGCCGATGTATTGAATCTCGACGCAATTTGAGTGTTCCATCGTCATTAGGAGGCCCTAAACGTTACAATTAACAATCATTTTTGCGTCGGATTCGAAAATCTAGACTTACAAGAGAACGAACTTAAGGTTCCCGAGGCAGCATTAGACCCTTGGAGACAAGTCGGCTGGAGGCCGATGTATTGAATCTCGACGCAACTTGAGTGTCCGGTCGTCATTAGGAGGCCCTAACCGTTACAATTAACTATCATTATTGCGTCGGATTCGATAATCTAAAATCACAGGAGAACGACCATAAGGTGCCCGAGGCAGCAACAGACCCTTGGAGACAAGTCCGCTGGAGGCCGATGTATTGAATCTCGACGCAATTTGAGTGTTCCATCGTCATTAGGAGGCCCTAAACGTTACAATTAACAATCATTTTTGCGTCGGATTCGAAAATCTAGACTTACAAGAGAACGAACTTAAGGTTCCCGAGGCAGCATTAGACCCTTGGAGACAAGTCGGCTGGAGGACGATGTATTGAATCTCGACGCAATTTGAGTGTCCCGTCGTCATTAGGAGGCCCTAAACGTTACAATTAACTATCATTATTGCGTCGGATTCGATAATCTAAAATCACAGGAGAACAACAATAAGGTGCCCGAGGCAGCAACAGACCCTTGGAGGCAAGTAGGCTGGAGGCCGATGTATTGAATCTCGACGCAATTTGAGTGTTCCATCGTCATTACAAGGCCCTGAACGTTACAATTAACTATCATTTTTGCGTCGGATTCAAAAATCTAGACTCACCGGAGACGGACCATGTGGTGCCCGAGGCAGCGATATCCCCTTGGAGACAAGTCGGCTGGAGGCCGATGTATTGAATCTCGACGCAATTTGAGAGAGATCCATCGTCATTAGGAGGCCCTGAACGTTACAATTAACAATCATTTTTGCGTCGGATTCGAAAATCTAGACTCACAGGAGATCGACCATAAGGTGCCCGAGGCAGCAATAGACCCTTGGAGACAAGTCGGCTGGAGGACGATGTATTGAATCTCGACGCAATTTGAGAGTTCCATCGGTATTACGAGGCCCTGAACGTTTCAATTAACTATCATTTTTGCGTCGGATTCGAAAATCTAGACTTACAAGAGAACGAACATAAGGTGCCCGAGGCAGCTTTAGACCCTTGGAGACAAGTCGGCTGGAGGCCGATGTATTGAATCTCGACGCAATTTGAGTGTTCCATCGTCATTAGGAGGCCCTAAACGTTACAATTCACTATCAGTTTTGCGTCGGGTTCGAAAATCTAGACTCACAGGAGAAGGACCATGTGGTGCCCGAGGCAGCAATAGACCCTTGGAGACAAGTCGGCTGGAGGCCGATGTATTGAATCTCGACGCAATTTGAGTGTTCCATCGGCATTAGGAGGCCCTGAACGTTACAATTAACTATCATTTTTGCGTCGGATTCGAAAATCTAGACTTACAAGAGAACGACCATCAGGTGCCCGAGGCAGCATTAGACCCTTGGAGACAAGTCGGCTGGAGGCCGATGTATTGAATCTCGACGCAATTAGAGTGTTCCATCGTCATTAGGAGGCCCTAAACGTTACAATTAACTATCATTTTTGCGTCGGATTCGATAATCTAGACTTACAAGACAACGACCATAAGGTGCCCGAGGCAGCAACAGACCCTTGGAGACAAGTCCGCTGGAGGCCGATGTATTGAATCTCGACGCAATTTGAGTGTTCCATCGTCATTAGGAGGCCCTAAACGTTACAATTCACTATCATTTTTGCGTCGGATTCGAAAATCTAGACTCACAGGAGAAGGACCATGTGGTGCCCGAGGCAGCAACAGACCCTTGGAGACAAGTCGGCTGCAGGCCGATGTATTGAATCTCGACGCAATTTGAGTGTTCCATCGTCACTACAAGGCCCTGAACGTTAGAATTAACTATCATTATTGCGTCGGATTCGATAATCTAAAATCACAGGAGAACAACCATAAGGTGGCCGAGGCAGCAACAGACCCTTGGAGACAAGTAGGCTGGAGGCCGATGTATTGAATCTCGACGCAATTTGAGAGTTCCATCGTCATTAGGAGGCCCTGAACGTTACAATTAACAATCATTTTTGCGTCGGATTCGAAAATCTAGACTTACAAGAGAACGAACTTAAGGTTCCCGAGGCAGCATTAGACCCTTGGAGACAAGTCGGCTGGAGGACGATGTATTGAATCTCGACGCAATTTGAGTGTCCCGTCGTCATTAGGAGGCCCTAAACGTTACAATTAACTATCATTATTGCGTCGGATTCGATAATCTAAAATCACAGGAGAACAACCATAAGGTGCCCGAGGCAGCAACAGACCCTTGGAGACAAGTAGGCTGGAGGCCGATGTATTGAATCTCGACGCAATTTGAGAGTTCCATCGGCATTACGAGGCCCTGAACGTTTCAATTAACTATCATTTTTGCGTCGGATTCGAAAATCTAGACTTACAAGAGAACGACCATAAGGTGCCCGAGGCAGCAATAGACCCTTGGAGACAAGTCGGCTGGAGGCCGATGTATTGAATCTCGACGCAATTTGAGAGTTCCATCGTCATTAGGAGGCCCTGAACGTTACAATTCACTATCATTTTTGCGTCGGATTCGATAATCTAAACTCACAGGAGGACGACCATCAGGTGCCGAGGCAGCAACAGACCCTTGGAGACAAGTCGGCTGGAGGCCGATGTATTGAATCTCGACGCAATTTGAGGGTTCCTTCGTCATTAGGAGGCCCTGAACGTTACAATTAACTATCATTTTTGCGTCGGATTCAAAAATCTAGACTCATAGGAGGAGGACCATGTGGTGCCCGATGCAGCAATAGACCCTTGGAGACAAGTCGGCTGCAGGCCGATGTATTGAATCTTGACGCAATTTGAGTGTTCCATCGTCATTACAAGGCCCTGAACGTTAAAATTAAGAATCATTTTTGCGTCGGATTCGAAAATCTAGACTCACAGGAGAACGACCATAAGGTGCCCGAGGCAGCAACAGACCCTTGGAGACAAGTCGGCTGGAGGCCGATGTATTGAATCTCGACGCAATTTGAGTGTTCCATCGTCATTAGGAGGTCCTAAACGTTACAATTCACTATCATTTTTGCGTCGGATTCGAAAATCTAGACTCACAGGAGAAGGACCATGTGGTGCCCGAGGCAGCAACAGACCCTTGGAGACAAGTCGGCTGCAGGCCGATGTATTTAATCTCGACGCAATTTGATTGTTCCATCGTCACTACAAGGCCCTGAACGTTACAATTAACTATCATTTTTGCGTCGTATTCGAAAATCTAGACTCGCAGGAGAAGGACCATGTGGTGCCCGAGGCAGCAATAGACCCTTGGAGACAAGTCGGCTGCAGGTCGATGTATTGAATCTAGACGCAATGTGAGTGTTCCATCGTCATTAGGAGGCCCTGAACGTTACAATTCACTATCAGTTTTGCGTCGGGTTCGAAAATCTAGACTCACAGGAGAAGGACCATGTGGTGCCCGAGGCAGCAATAGACCCTTGGAGACAAGTCGGCTGGAGGTCGATGTATTGAATCTCGACGCAATTTGAGTGTTCCATCGGCATTAGGAGGCCCTGAACGTCACAATTAACTATCATTATTGCGACGGATTCGATAATCTAAAATCACAGGAGAACAACCATAAGGTGCCCGAGGCAGCAACAGACCCTTGGAGACAAGTAGGCTGGAGGCCGATGTATTGAATCTCGACGCAATTTGAGAGTTCCATCGTCATTAGGAGGCCCTGAACGTTACAATTAACAATCATTTTTGCGTCGGATTCGAAAATCTAGACTTACAAGAGAACGAACTTGAGGTTCCCGAGGCAGCATTAGACCCTTGGAGACAAGTCGGCTGGAGGACGATGTATTGAATCTCGACGCAACTTGAGTGTCCGGTCGTCATTAGGAGGCCCTAACCGTTACAATTAACTATCATTATTGCGTCGGATTCGATAATCTAAAATCACAGGAGAACGACCATAAGGTGCCCGAGGCAGCAACAGACCCTTGGAGACAAGTCCGCTGGAGGCCGATGTATTGAATCTCGACGCAATTTGAGTGTTCCATCGTCATTAGGAGGCCCTAAACGTTACAATTCACTATCATTTTTGCGTCGGATTCGAAAATCTAGACTCACAGGAGAAGGACCATGAGGTGCCCGAGGCAGCAATAGACCCTTGGAGAGAAGTCGGCTGGAGGCCGATGTATTGAATCTCGACGCAACTTGAGTGTTCCATCGGCATTAGGAGGCCCTGAGCGTTACAATTAACTATCATTATTGCGTCGGATTCGATAATCTAAAATCACAGGAGAACAACCATAAGGTGCCCGAGGCAGCAACAGACCCTTGGAGGCAAGTAGGCTGGAGGCCGATGTATTGAATCTCGACGCAATTTGAGAGTTCCATCGTCATTAGGAGGCCCTGAACGTTACAATTAACAATCATTTTTGCGTCGGATTCGAAAATCTAGACTCACCGGAGACGGTCCATGTGGTGCCCGAGGCAGCGATATCCCCTTGGAGACAAGTCGGCTGGAGGCCGATGTATTGAATCTCGACGCAATTTGAGTGTTCCATCGTCACTACAAGGCCCTAAACGTTACAATTCACTATCATTTTTGCGACGGATTCGAAAATCTAGACTCACAGGAGAAGGACCATGTGGTGCCCGAGGCAGCAACAGACCCTTGGAGACAAGTCGGCTGCAGGCCCTGAACGTTAGAATTAACTATCATTTTTGCGTCGGATTCGAAAAATCTAGACTCACAGGAGAAGGACCATGAGGTGCCCGAGGCAGCAATAGACCCTTGGAGACAAGTCGGCTGGAGGCCGATGTATTGAATCTCGACGCAATTTGAGTGTTCCATCGGCATTAGGAGGCCCTGAACGTTACAATTAACTATCATTATTGCGTCGGATTCGATAATCTAAATTCACAGGAGAACAACCATAAGGTGCCCGAGGCAGCAACAGACCCTTGGAGACAAGTAGGCTGGAGGCCGATGTATTGAATCTCGACGCAATTTGAGAGTTCCATCGTCATTAGGAGGCCCTGAACGTTACAATTAACAATCATTTTTGCGTCGGATTCGAAAATCTAGACTTACAAGAGAACGAACTTAAGGTTCCCGAGGCATCATTAGACCCTTGGAGACAAGTCGGCTGGAGGACGATGTATTGAATCTCGACGCAATTTGAGTGTCCCGTCGTCATTAGGAGGCCCTAAACGTTACAATTAACTATCATTATTGCCTCGGATTCGATAATCTAAAATCACAGGAGTACAACCATAAGGTGCCCGAGGCAGCAACAGACCCTTGGAGACAAGTAGGCTGGAGGCCGATGTATTGAATCTCGACGCAATTTGAGTGTTCCATCGTCATTACAAGGCCCTGAACGTTACAATTAACTATCATTTTTGCGTCGGATTCGAAAATCTAGACTCACCGGAGACGGACCATGTGGTGCCCGAGGCAGCGATATCCCCTTGGAGACAAGACGGCTGGAGGCCGATGTATTGAATCTCGACGCAATTTGAGAGTTCCATCGTCATTAGGAGGCCCTGAACGTTACAATTAACAATCATTTTTGCGTCGGATTCGAAAATCTAGACTCACAGGAGATCGACCATAAGGTGCCCGAGGCAGCAATAGACCCTTGGAGACAAGTCGGCTGGAGGACGATGTATTGAATCTCGACGCAATTTGAGAGTTCCATCGGCATTACGAGGCCCTGAACGTTTCAATTAACTATCATTTTTGCGTCGGATTCGAAAATCTAGACTTACAAGAGAACGAACATAAGTTGCCCGAGGCAGCAACAGACCCTTGGAGACAAGTCCGCTGGAGGCCGATGTATTGAATCTCGACGCAATTTGAGTGTTCCATCGTCATTAGGAGGCCCTAAACGTTACAATTCACTATCATTTTTGCGTCGGATTCGAAAATCTAGACTCACAGGAGAAGGACCATGTGGTACCCGAGGCAGCAAAAGACCCTTGGAGACAAGTCGGCTGCAGGCCGATGTATTGAATCTCGACGCAATTTGAGTGTTCCATCGTCACTACAAGGCCCTGAACGTTAGAATTAACTATCATTTTTGCGTCGGATTCGAAAATCTAGACTCACAGGAGAAGGACCATGAGGTGCCCGAGGCAGCAATAGACCCTTGGAGACAAGTCGGCTGGAGGCCGATGTATTGAATCTCGACGCAATTTGAGTGTTCCATCGGCATTAGGAGGCCCTGAACGTTACTATTAACTATCATTATTGCGTCGGATTCGATAATCTAAAATCACAGGAGAACAACCATAAGGTGGCCGAGGCAGCAACAGACCCTTGGAGACAAGTAGGCTGGAGGCCGATGTATTGAATCTCGACGCAATTTGAGAGTTCCATCGTCATTAGGAGGCCCTGAACGTTACAATTAAACAATTCATTTTTGCGTCGGATTCGAAAATCTAGACTTACAAGTGAACGAACTTAAGGTTCCCGAGGCAGCATTAGACCCTTGGAGACAAGTCGGCTGGAGGACGATGTATTGAATCTCGACGCAATTTGAGTGTCCCGTCGTCATTAGGAGGCCCTAAACGTTACAATTAACTATCATTATTGCGTCGGATTCGATAATCTAAAATCACAGGAGAACAACCATAAGGTGCCCGAGGCAGCAACAGACCCTTGGAGACAAGTAGGCTGGAGGCCGATGTATTGAATCTCGACGCAAATTTGAGTGTTCCATTCGTCATTACAAGGCCCTGAACGTTACAATTAACTATCATTTTGCGTCGGATTCGAAAATCTAGACTCACAGGAGAAGGACCATGTGGTGCCCGAGGCAGCAACAGACCCTTGGAGACATGTCGGCTGCAGGCCCTGAACGTTAGAATTAACTATCATTTTTGCGTCGATTCGAAAATCTAGACTCACAGGAGAAGGACCATGAGGTGCCCGAGGCAGCAATAGACCCTTGGAGACAAGTCGGCTGGAGGACGATGTATTGAATCTCGACGCAATTTGAGTGTTCCATCGGCATTAGGAGGCCCTGAACGTTTACAATTAACTATCATTATTGCGTCGGATTCGATAATCTAAAATCACAGGAGAACAACCATAAAGTGCCCGAGGCAGCAACAGACCCTTGGAGACAAGTAGGCTGGAGGCCGATGTATTGAATCTCGACGCAATTTGAGAGTTCCATCGTCATTAGGAGGCCCTGAACGTTACAATTAACAATCATTTTAGCGTCGGATTCGAAAATCTAGACTTACAAGAGAACGAACTTAAGGTTCCCGAGGCTGCATTAGACCCTTGGAGACAAGTCGGCTGGAGGACGATGTATTGAATCTCGACGCAATTTGAGTGTTCCATCGTCATTAGGAGCCCTAAACGTACAATTCACTATCTGTTTTGCGTCGGGTTCGAAAATCTAGACTCACAGGAGAAGGACCATGTGGTGCCCGAGGCAGCAATAGACCCTTGGAGACAAGTCGGCTGGAGGCCGATGTATTGAATCTCGACGCAATTTGAGTCTTCCATCGGCATTAGGAGGCCCTGAACGTTACAATTAACTATCATTTTTGCGTCGGATTCGAAAATCTAGACTTACAAGAGAACGACCATCAGGTGCCCGAGGCAGCATTAGACCCTTGGAGACAAGACGGCTGGAGGCCGATGTATTGAATCTCGACGCAATTTGAGTGTTCCATCGGCATTAGGAGGCCATGAACGGTACAATTAACTTTCATATTTGCGTCGGATTCGAAAATCTAGACTTACAAGAGAACGACCATAAGGTGCCCGAGGCAGCAACAGACCCTTGGAGACAAGTCGGCTGCAGGCCGATGTATTGAATCTCGACGCAATTTGAGTGTTCCATCGTCACTACAAGTCCCTGAACGTTAGAATTAACTATCATTTTTGCGTCGGATTCGAAAATCTAGACTCACAGGAGAAGACCATGAGGTGCCCGAGGCAGGCAATAGACCCTTGGAGACAAGTCGGCTGGAGGCCGATGTATTGATTCTCGACGCAATTGAGTGTTCCATCGGCATTAGGAGGCCCTGAACGTTACTATTAACTATCATTATTGCGTCGGATTCGATAATCTAAAATCACAGGAGAACAACCATAAGGTGGCCGAGGCAGCAACAGACCCTTGGAGACAAGTAGGCTGGAGGGCCGATGTATGAATCTCGACGCAATTTGAGTGTTCCATCGTCATTACAAGGCCCTGAACGTTACAATTAACTATCATTTTTGCGTCGGATTCGAAAATCTAGACTCACCGGACACGGACCATGTGGTGCCCGAGGCAGCGATATCCCCTTGGAGACAAGTCGGGCTGGAGGCCGATGTATTGAATCTCGACGCAATTTGAGAGTTCCATCGTCATTAGGAGGCCCTGAACGTTACAATAACATCATTTTTGCGTCGGATTCGAAAATCTAGACTCACAGGAGAATGACCATAAGGTGCCCGAGGCAGCAATAGACCCTTGGAGACCAAGTCGGCTGGAGACGATGTATTGAATCTCGACGCAATTTGAGAGTTCCATCGTCATTAGGAGGCCCTGAACGTTACAATTCACTATCATTTTGCGTCGGATTCGATAATCTAAACTCACAGGAGAACGACCATCAGGTGCCGAGGCAGCAACAGACTCTTGGAGACAAGTCGGCTGGAGGCCGATGTATTGAATCTCGACGCAATTTGAGGGTTCCTTCGTCATTAGGAGGCCCTGAACGTTACAATTAACTATCATTTTTGCGTCGGATTCAAAAATCTAGACTCATAGGAGAAGGACCATGTGGTGCCCGAGGCAGCAATAGACCCTTGGAGACAAGTCGGCTGCAGGCCGATGTATTGAATCTTGACGCAATTTGAGTGTTCCATCGTCATTACAAGGCCCTGAACGTTAAAATTAAGAATCTATTTTGCGTCAAATTCGAAAATCTAGGACTCACAGGAGAATGACCATAAGGTGCCCGAGGCAGCAATAGACCCTTGGAGACAAGTCGGCTGGAGGCCGATGTATTGAATCTCGACGCAATTTGAGTGTTCCATCGTCATTAGGAGGTCCTAAACGTTTCACTTCACTATCATTTTTGCGTCGGATTCGAAAATCTAGACTCACAGGAGAAGGACCATGTGGGTGCCCGAGGCAGCAACAGACCCTTGGAGACAAGTCGGCTGCAGGCCGATGTATTTAATCTCGACGCAATTTGATTGTTCCATCGTCACTACCAAGGCCCTGACGTTACAATTAACTATCATTTTTGCGTCGGATTCGAAAATCTAGACTCGCAGGAGAAGGACCATGTGGTGCCCGAGGCAGCAATAGACCCTTGGAGACAAGTCGGCTGCAGGTCGATGTATTGAATCTAGACGCAATGTGAGTGTTCCATCGTCATTAGGAGGACCTGAACGTTACAATTAACTATCATTTTTGCGTCGGATTCGAAATTTAGACTCACAGGAGAAAGACATTGTGGTGCCCGAGGCAGCAATAGACCCTTGGAGACAAGTCGGCTGGAGACCGATGTATTGAATCTCGACGCAATTTGAGTGTTCCATCGTCATTAGGAGGGCCCTAAACGTTACAATTCACTATCAGTTTTGCGTCGGGTTCGAAAATCTAGACTCCCAGGAAAAGGACAATGTGGTGGCCGAGGCAGCAATAGGACCCCTTGGAGACAAGTCGGCTGGAGCCCGATGTATTGAATCTCGACGCAATTTGAGTGTTCCATCGGCATTAGGAGGCCTTGAACGTTACAATTAACTATCATTTTTGCGTCGGATTCGAAAATCTAGACTCACCGGAGACGGAAAATGTGGTGCCCGAGGCAGCGATATCCCCTTGGAGACAAGTCGGCTGGAGGCCGATGTATTGAATCTCGACGCAATTTGAGAGTCCCATCGTCATTAGGAGGCCCTGAACGTTACAATTAACAATCATTTTTGCGTCGGATTCGAAAATCTAGACTCACAGGAGAATGACCATAAGGTGCCCGAGGCAGCAATAGACCCTTGGAGACAAGTCGGCTGGAGGACGATGTATTGAATCTCGACGCAATTTGAGAGTTCCATCGGCATTACGAGGCCCTGAACGTTTCAATTAACTATCATTTTTGCGTCGGATTCGAAAATCTAGACTTACAAGAGAACGACCATAAGGTGCCCGAGGCAGCAATAGACCCTTGGAGACAAGTCGGCTGGAGGCCGATGTATTGAATCTCGACGCAATTTGAGAGTTCCATCGTCATTAGGAGGCCCTGAACGTTACAATTCACTATCATTTTTGCGTCGGATTCGATAATCTAAACTCACAGGAGAACGACCATCAGGTGCCGAGACAAGTCGGCTGGAGGCCGATGTATTGAATCTCGACGCAATTTGAGGGTTCCTTCGTCATTAGGAGGCCCTGAACGTTACAATTAACTATCATTTTTGCGTCGGATTCAAAAATCTAGACTCATAGGAGAAGGACCATGTGGTGCCCGAGGCAGCAATAGCCCCTTGGAGACAAGTCGGCTGCAGGCCGATGTATTGAATCTTGACGCAATTTGAGTGTTCCATCGTCATTACAAGGCCCTGAACGTTAAAATTAAGAATCATTTTTGCGTCGGATTCGAAAATCTAGACTCACAGGAGAACGACCATAAGGTGCCCGAGGCAGCAACAGACCCTTGGAGACAAGTCGGCTGGAGGCCGATGTATTGAATCTCGACGCAATTTGAGTGTTCCATCGTCATTAGGAGGCCCTAAACGTTACAATTCACTGTCAGTTTTGCGTCGGGTTCAAAATCTAGACTCACAGGAGAAGGACCATGTGGTGCCCGAGGCAGCAACAGACCCTTGGAGACAAGTCGGCTGCAGGCCGTTGTATTGAATCTCGACGCAATTTGAGTGTTCCATCGTCATTAGGAGGCCCTAAACGTTACAATTCACTATCAGTTTTGCGTCGGGTTCGAAAATCTAGACTCAGAGGAAAAGGACAATGTGGTGTCCGAGGCAGCAATAGACCCTTGGAGACAAGTCGGCTGGAGGCCGATGTATTGAATCTCGACGCAATTTGAGAGTCCCATCGTCATTAGGAGGCCCTGAATGTTACAATTAACAATCATTTTTGCGTCGGATTCGAAAATCTAGACTTACAAGAGAACGAACGTAAGGTTCCCGAGGCAGCATCAGACACTTGGAGACAAGTCGGCTGGAGGACGATGTATTGAATCTCGACGCAATTTGAGTGTCCCATCGTCATTAGGAGGCCCTAAACGTTACAATTAACTATCATATTTGCGTCGGATTCGAAAATCTAGACTCACAGGAAAAGGACCATGTGGTGCCCGAGGCAGCAATAGACCCTTGGAGACAAGTCGGCTGCAGGCCGATGTATTGAATCTTGACGCAATTTGAGTGTTCCATCGTCATTAGGAGGCCCTGAACGTTACAATTAAATATCATATTTGCGTCGGATTCGAAAATCTAGACTCACAGGAAAAGGACCATGTGGTGCCCGAGGCAGCAATAGACCCTTGGAGACAAGTCGGCTGCAGGCCGATGTATTGAATCTTGACGCAATTTGAGTGTTCCATCATCATTACAAGGCCCTGAACGTTACAATTAACTTTCATTTTTGCGTCGGATTCGAAAATCTAGACTCACATGAGAACGACCATAAGGTGACCGAGGCAGCAATAGACCCTTGGAGACAAGTCGGCTGGAGGCCGATGTATTGAATCTCGACGCAATTTGAGTGTTCCATCGTCATTAGGAGGCCCTGAACGTTACAATTAAATATCATATTTGCGTCGGGTTCGAAAATCTAGACTCACCGGAGACGGACCATGTGGTGCCCGAGGCAGCGATATCCCCTTGGAGACAAGTCGGCTGGAGGCCGATGTATTGAATCTCGACGCAATTTGAGTGTTCCATCGTCATTAGGAGGCCCTAAACGGTACAATTCACTATCATTTTTGCGTCGGATTCGAAAATCTAGACTCACAGGAGAAGGACCATGTGGTGCCCGAGGCAGCAACAGACCCTTGGAGACAAGTCGGCTGCAGGCCCTGAACGTTAGAATTAACTATCATTTTTGCGTCGGATTCGAAAATCTAGACTCACAGGAGAAGGACCATGAGGTGCCCGAGGCAGCAATAGACCCTTGGAGACAAGTCGGCTGAAGGCCGAAGTATTGAATCTCGACGCAATTTGAGTGTTCCATCGGCATTAGGAGGCCCTGAACGTTACAATTAACTATCATTATTGCGTCGGATTCGATAATCTAAAATCACAGGAGAACAACCATATTGTGCCCGAGGCAGCAACAGACCCTTGGAGACAAGTAGGCTGGAGGCCGATGTATTGAATCTCGACGCAATTTGAGAGTTCCATCGTCATTAGGAGGCCCTGAACGTTACAATTAACAATCATTTTTGCGTCGGATTCGAAAATCTAGACTTACAAGAGAACGAACTTAAGGTTCCCGAGGCAGCATTAGACTCCTGGACACAAGTCGGCTGGAGGACGATGTATTGAATCTCGACGCAATTTGAGTGTCCCGTCGTCATTAGGAGGCCCTAAACGTTACAATTAACTATCATTATTGCGTCGGATTAGATAATCTAAAATCACAGGAGAACAACCATAAGGTGGCCGAGGCAGCAACAGACCCTTGGAGACAAGTAGGCTGGAGGCCGATGTATTGAATCTCGACGCAATTTGAGTGTTCCATCGTCATTACAAGGCCCTGAACGTTACAATTAACTATCATTTTTGCGTCGGATTCGAAAATCTAGACTCACCGGAGACGGACCATGTGGTGCCCGAGGCAGCGATATCCCCTCGGAGACAAGTCGGCTGGAGGCCGATGTATTGAATCTCGACGCAATTTGAGAGTTCCATCGTCATTAGGAGGCCCTGAACGTTACAATTAACAATCATTTTTGCGTCGGATTCGAAAATCTAGACTCACAGGAGAACGACCATAAGGTGCCCGAGGCAGCAATAGACCCTTGGAGACAAGTCGGCTGGAGGACGATGTATTGAATCTCGACGCAATTTGAGAGTTCCATCGGCATTACGAGGCCCTGAACGTTTCCATTAACTATCATTTTTGCGTCGGATTCGAAAATCTAGACTTACAAGAGAACGACCATAAGGTGCCCGAGGCAGCATTAGACCCTTGGAGACAAGTCGGCTGGAGGCCGATATATTGAATCTCGACGCAATTTGAGTGTTCCATCGTCATTAGGAGGCCCTAAACGTTACAATTCACTATCATTTTTGCGTCGGATTCGAAAATATAGACTCACAGGAGAAGGACCATGCGGTGCCCGAGGCAGCAACAGACCCTTGGAGACAAGTCGGCTGCAGGCCGATGTATTGAATCTCGACGCAATTTGAGTGTTCCATCGTCACTACAAGGCCCTGAACGTTAGAATTAACTATCATTTTTGCGTCGGATTCGAAAATCTAGACTCACAGGAGAAGGACCATGAGGTGCCCGAGGCAGCAATAGACCCTTGGAGACAAGTCGGCTGGAGGCCGATGTATTGAATCTCGAAGCAATTTGAGTGTTCCATCGGCATTAGGAGGCCCTGAACGTTACAATTAACTATCATTATTGCGTCGGATTCGATAATCTAAAATCACAGGAGAACAACCATAAGGTGCCCGAGGCAGCAACAGACCCTTGGAGACAAGTAGGCTTGAGGCCGATGTATTGAATCTCGACGCAATTTGAGAGTTCCATCGTCATTAGGAGGCCCTGAACGTTACAATTAACTATCATTATTGCGTCGGATTCGATAATCTAAAATCACAGGAGAACAACCATAAGGTGCCCGAGGCAGCAACAGACCCTTGGAGACAAGTAGGCTGGAGGCCGATGTATTGAATCTCGACGCAATTTGAGTGTTCCATCGTCATTACAAGGCCCTGAACGTTACAATTAACTATCATTTTTGCGTCGGATTCGAAAATCTAGACTCACCGGAGACGGACCATGTGGTGCCCGAGGCAGCGATATCCCCTTGGAGACAAGTCGGCTGGAGGCCGATGTATTGAATCTCGACGCAATTTGAGAGTTCCATCGTCATTAGGAGGCCCTGAACGTTACAATTAACATTCATTTTTGCGTCGGATTCGAAAATTTAGACTCACAGGAGATTGACCATAAGGTGCCCGAGGCAGCAATAGACCCTTGGAGACAAGTCGGCTGGAGGACGATGTATCGAATCTCGACGCAATTTGAGAGTTCCATCGGCATTACGAGGCCCTGAACGTTTCAATTAACTATCATTTTTGCGTCGGATTCGAAAATCTAGACTTACAAGAGAACGACCATAAGGTGCCCGAGGCAGCATTAGACCCTTGGAGACAAGTCGGCTGGAGGCCGATGTATTGAATCTCGACGCAATTTGAGTGTTCCATCGTCATTAGGAGGCCCTAAACGGTTCAATTAACTATCATTTTTGCGTCGGATTCGATAATCTAGACTTACAAGAGAACGACCAAAAGGTGCCCGAGGCAGTAATAGACCCTTGGAGACAAGTCGGCTGGAGGCCGATGTATTGAATCTCGACGCAATTTGAGAGTTCCATCGTCATTAGGAGGACCTGAACGTTACAATTAACTATCATTTTTGCGTCGGATTCGAAAATCTAGACTTACAAGAGAACGACCATGAGGTGCCTGAGACTGCAATATCCTCTTGGATACAAGTGGACTGGAGGTCGATGTATTGAATCTCGACGCAATTTGAGTCTTCTATCGTCATTAGGAGGCGCTGAACGTTACAATTCACTATCATTTTTGCGTCGGATTCGAAAATCTAGACTCACAGGAGAACGACCATAAGGTGCCCGAGGCAGCAATAGACCCTTGGAGACAAGTCGGCTGGAGGACGATGTATTGAATCTCGACGCAATTTGAGAGTTCCATCGGCATTACGAGGCCCTGAACGTTTCAAATAACTATCATTTTTGCGTCGGATTCGAAAATCTAGACTTACAAGAGAACGACCATAAGGTGCCCGAGGCAGCATTAGACCCTTGGAGACAAGTCGGCTGGAGGCCGATGTATTGAATCTCGACGCAATTTGAGTGTTCCATCGTCATTAGGAGGCCCTAAACGTTACAATTCACTATCATTTTTGCGTCGGATTCGAAAATCTAGACTCACAGGAGAAGGACCATGTGGTGCCCGAGGCAGCAACAGACCCTTGGAGACAAGTCGGCTGCAGGCCGATGTATTGAATCTCGACGCAATTTGAGTGTTCCATCGTCACTACAAGGGCCTGAAAGTTAGAATTAACTATCATATTTGCGTCGGATTCGAAAATCTAGACTCACAGGAGAAGGACCATGAGGTGCCCGAGGCAGCAATAGACCCTTGGAGACAAGTCGGCTGGAGGCCGATGTATTGAATCTCGACGCAATTTGAGTGTTCCATCGGCATTAGGAGGCCCTGAACGTTACAATTAACTATCGTTATTGCGTCGGATTCGATAATCTAAAATCACAGGAGAACAACCATAAGGTGCCCGAGGCAGCAACAGACCCTTGGAGACAAGTAGGCTGGAGGCCGATGTATTGAATCTCGACGCAATTTGAGTGTTCCATCGTCATTACAAGGCCCTGAACGTTACAATTAACTATCATTTTTGCGTCGGATTCGAAAATCTAGACTCACCGGAGACTAACCATGTGGTGCCCGAGGCAGCGATATCCCCTTGGAGACAAGTCGGCTGGAGGCCGATGTATTGAATCTCGACGCAATTTGAGAGTTCCATCGTCATTAGGAGGCCCTGAACGTTACAATTAACATTCATTTTTGCGTCGGATTCGAAAATCTAGACTCACAGGAGAATGACCATAAGGTGCCCGAGGCAGCAATAGACCCTTGGAGACAAGTCGGCTGAAGGACGATGTATTGAATCTCGACGCAATTTGAGAGTTCCATCGGCATTACGAGGCCCTGAACGTTTCAATTAACTATCATTTTTGCGTCGGATTCGAAAATCTAGACTTACAAGAGAACAACCATAAGGTGCCCGAGGCAGCATTAGACCCTAGGAGACAAGTCGGCTGGAGGCCGATGTATTGAATCTCGACGCAATTTGAGTGTTCCATCGTCATTAGGAGGCCCTAAACGGTTCAATTAACTATCATTTTTGCGTCGGATTCGATAATCTAGACTTACAAGAGAACGACCATAAGGTGCCCGAGGCAGCAATACACCCTTGGAGACAAGTCGGCTGGAGGCCGATGTATTGAATCTCGACGCAATTTGAGTGTTCCATCGGCATTAGGAGGCCATGAACGTTACAATTAACTATCATTTTTGCGTCGGATTCGAAAATCTAGACTTACAAGAGAACGACCATAAGGTGCCCGAGGCAGCAATAGACCCTTGGAGACAAGTCGGCTGGAGGCCGATGTATTGAATCTCGACGCAAATTGAGTGTTCCATCGTCATTAGGAGGCCCTAAACGTTACAATTCACTGTCAGTTTTGCGTCGGGTTCAAAATCTAGACTCACAGGAGAAGGACCATGTGGTGCCCGAGGCAGCAACAGACCCTTGGAGACAAGTCGGCTGCAGGCCGTTGTATTGAATCTCGACGCAATTTGAGTGTTCCATCGTCATTAGGAGGCCCTAAACGTTACAATTCACTATCAGTTTTGCGTCGGGTTCGAAAATCTAGACTCACAGGAAAAGGACAATGTGGTGTCCGAGGCAGCAATAGACCCTTGGAGACAAGTCGGCTGGAGGCCGATGTATTGAATCTCGACGCAATTTGAGAGTCCCATCGTCATTAGGAGGCCCTGAACGTGACAATTAACAATCATTTTTGCGTCGGATTCGAAAATCTAGACTTACAAGAGAACGAACGTAAGGTTCCCGAGGCAGCATTAGACCCTTGGAGACAAGTCGGCTGGAGGACGATGTATTGAATCTCAACGCAATTTGAGTGTCCCATCGTCATTAGGAGGCCCTAAACGTTACAATTAACTATCATTATTGCGTCGGATTCGATAATCTAAAATCACAGGAGAACAACCATAAGGTGCCCGAGGCAGCATCAGACACTTGGAGACAAGTCGGCTGGAGGACGATGTATTGAATCTCGACGCAATTTGAGTGTCCCATCGTCATTAGGAGGCCCTAAACGTTACAATTAACTATCATATTTGCGTCGGATTCGAAAATCTAGACTCACAGGAAAAGGACCATGTGGTGCCCGAGGCAGCAATAGACCCTTGGAGACAAGTCGGCTGCAGGCCGATGTATTGAATCTTGACGCAATTTGAGTGTTCCATCGTCATTAGGAGGCCCTGAACGTTACAATTAAATATCATATTTGCGTCGGATTCGAAAATCTAGACTCACAGGAAAAGGACCATGTGGTGCCCGAGGCAGCAATAGACCCTTGGAGACAAGTCGGCTGCAGGCCGATGTATTGAATCTTGACGCAATTTGAGTGTTCCATCATCATTACAAGGCCCTGAACGTTACAATTAACTTTCATTTTTGCGTCGGATTCGAAAATCTAGACTCACATGAGAACGACCATAAGGTGACCGAGGCAGCAATAGACCCTTGGAGACAAGTCGGCTGGAGGCCGATGTATTGAATCTCGACGCAATTTGAGTGTTCCATCGTCATTAGGAGGCCCTGAACGTTACAATTAAATATCATATTTGCGTCGGGTTCGAAAATCTAGACTCACCGGAGACGGACCATGTGGTGCCCGAGGCAGCGATATCCCCTTGGAGACAAGTCGGCTGGAGGCCGATGTATTGAATCTCGACGCAATTTGAGTGTTCCATCGTCATTAGGAGGCCCTAAACGGTACAATTCACTATCATTTTTGCGTCGGATTCGAAAATCTAGACTCACAGGAGAAGGACCATGTGGTGCCCGAGGCAGCAACAGACCCTTGGAGACAAGTCGGCTGCAGGCCCTGAACGTTAGAATTAACTATCATTTTTGCGTCGGATTCGAAAATCTAGACTCACAGGAGAAGGACCATGAGGTGCCCGAGGCAGCAATAGACCCTTGGAGACAAGTCGGCTGAAGGCCGAAGTATTGAATCTCGACGCAATTTGAGTGTTCCATCGGCATTAGGAGGCCCTGAACGTTACAATTAACTATCATTATTGCGTCGGATTCGATAATCTAAAATCACAGGAGAACAACCATATTGTGCCCGAGGCAGCAACAGACCCTTGGAGACAAGTAGGCTGGAGGCCGATGTATTGAATCTCGACGCAATTTGAGAGTTCCATCGTCATTAGGAGGCCCTGAACGTTACAATTAACAATCATTTTTGCGTCGGATTCGAAAATCTAGACTTACAAGAGAACGAACTTAAGGTTCCCGAGGCAGCATTAGACTCCTGGACACAAGTCGGCTGGAGGACGATGTATTGAATCTCGACGCAATTTGAGTGTCCCGTCGTCATTAGGAGGCCCTAAACGTTACAATTAACTATCATTATTGCGTCGGATTAGATAATCTAAAATCACAGGAGAACAACCATAAGGTGGCCGAGGCAGCAACAGACCCTTGGAGACAAGTAGGCTGGAGGCCGATGTATTGAATCTCGACGCAATTTGAGTGTTCCATCGTCATTACAAGGCCCTGAACGTTACAATTAACTATCATTTTTGCGTCGGATTCGAAAATCTAGACTCACCGGAGACGGACCATGTGGTGCCCGAGGCAGCGATATCCCCTCGGAGACAAGTCGGCTGGAGGCCGATGTATTGAATCTCGACGCAATTTGAGAGTTCCATCGTCATTAGGAGGCCCTGAACGTTACAATTAACAATCATTTTTGCGTCGGATTCGAAAATCTAGACTCACAGGAGAACGACCATAAGGTGCCCGAGGCAGCAATAGACCCTTGGAGACAAGTCGGCTGGAGGACGATGTATTGAATCTCGACGCAATTTGAGAGTTCCATCGGCATTACGAGGCCCTGAACGTTTCCATTAACTATCATTTTTGCGTCGGATTCGAAAATCTAGACTTACAAGAGAACGACCATAAGGTGCCCGAGGCAGCATTAGACCCTTGGAGACAAGTCGGCTGGAGGCCGATATATTGAATCTCGACGCAATTTGAGTGTTCCATCGTCATTAGGAGGCCCTAAACGTTACAATTCACTATCATTTTTGCGTCGGATTCGAAAATATAGACTCACAGGAGAAGGACCATGTGGTGCCCGAGGCAGCAACAGACCCTTGGAGACAAGTCGGCTGCAGGCCGATGTATTGAATCTCGACGCAATTTGAGTGTTCCATCGTCACTACAAGGCCCTGAACGTTAGAATTAACTATCATTTTTGCGTCGGATTCGAAAATCTAGACTCACAGGAGAAGGACCATGAGGTGCCCGAGGCAGCAATAGACCCTTGGAGACAAGTCGGCTGGAGGCCGATGTATTGAATCTCGAAGCAATTTGAGTGTTCCATCGGCATTAGGAGGCCCTGAACGTTACAATTAACTATCATTATTGCGTCGGATTCGATAATCTAAAATCACAGGAGAACAACCATAAGGTGCCCGAGGCAGCAACAGACCCTTGGAGACAAGTAGGCTTGAGGCCGATGTATTGAATCTCGACGCAATTTGAGAGTTCCATCGTCATTAGGAGGCCCTGAACGTTACAATTAACTATCATTATTGCGTCGGATTCGATAATCTAAAATCACAGGAGAACAACCATAAGGTGCCCGAGGCAGCAACAGACCCTTGGAGACAAGTAGGCTGGAGGCCGATGTATTGAATCTCGACGCAATTTGAGTGTTCCATCGTCATTACAAGGCCCTGAACGTTACAATTAACTATCATTTTTGCGTCGGATTCGAAAATCTAGACTCACCGGAGACGGACCATGTGGTGCCCGAGGCAGCGATATCCCCTTGGAGACAAGTCGGCTGGAGGCCGATGTATTGAATCTCGACGCAATTTGAGAGTTCCATCGTCATTAGGAGGCCCTGAACGTTACAATTAACATTCATTTTTGCGTCGGATTCGAAAATTTAGACTCACAGGAGATTGACCATAAGGTGCCCGAGGCAGCAATAGACCCTTGGAGACAAGTCGGCTGGAGGACGATGTATTGAATCTCGACGCAATTTGAGAGTTCCATCGGCATTACGAGGCCCTGAACGTTTCAATTAACTATCATTTTTGCGTCGGATTCGAAAATCTAGACTTACAAGAGAACGACCATAAGGTGCCCGAGGCAGCATTAGACCCTTGGAGACAAGTCGGCTGGAGGCCGATGTATTGAATCTCGACGCAATTTGAGTGTTCCATCGTCATTAGGAGGCCCTAAACGGTTCAATTAACTATCATTTTTGCGTCGGATTCGATAATCTAGACTTACAAGAGAACGACCAAAAGGTGCCCGAGGCAGTAATAGACCCTTGGAGACAAGTCGGCTGGAGGCCGATGTATTGAATCTCGACGCAATTTGAGAGTTCCATCGTCATTAGGAGGACCTGAACGTTACAATTAACTATCATTTTTGCGTCGGATTCGAAAATCTAGACTTACAAGAGAACGACCATGAGGTGCCTGAGACTGCAATATCCTCTTGGATACAAGTGGACTGGAGGTCGACGTATTGAATCTCGACGCAATTTGAGTCTTCTATCGTCATTAGGAGGCGCTGAACGTTACAATTCACTATCATTTTTGCGTCGGATTCGAAAATCTAGACTCACAGGAGAACGACCATAAGGTGCCCGAGGCAGCAATAGACCCTTGGAGACAAGTCGGCTGGAGGACGATGTATTGAATCTCGACGCAATTTGAGAGTTCCATCGGCATTACGAGGCCCTGAACGTTTCAAATAACTATCATTTTTGCGTCGGATTCGAAAATCTAGACTTACAAGAGAACGACCATAAGGTGCCCGAGGCAGCATTAGACCCTTGGAGACAAGTCGGCTGGAGGCCGATGTATTGAATCTCGACGCAATTTGAGTGTTCCATCGTCATTAGGAGGCCCTAAACGTTACAATTCACTATCATTTTTGCGTCGGATTCGAAAATCTAGACTCACAGGAGAAGGACCATGTGGTGCCCGAGGCAGCAACAGACCCTTGGAGACAAGTCGGCTGCAGGCCGATGTATTGAATCTCGACGCAATTTGAGTGTTCCATCGTCACTACAAGGGCCTGAAAGTTAGAATTAACTATCATATTTGCGTCGGATTCGAAAATCTAGACTCACAGGAGAAGGACCATGAGGTGCCCGAGGCAGCAATAGACCCTTGGAGACAAGTCGGCTGGAGGCCGATGTATTGAATCTCGACGCAATTTGAGTGTTCCATCGGCATTAGGAGGCCCTGAACGTTACAATTAACTATCGTTATTGCGTCGGATTCGATAATCTAAAATCACAGGAGAACAACCATAAGGTGCCCGAGGCAGCAACAGACCCTTGGAGACAAGTAGGCTGGAGGCCGATGTATTGAATCTCGACGCAATTTGAGTGTTCCATCGTCATTACAAGGCCCTGAACGTTACAATTAACTATCATTTTTGCGTCGGATTCGAAAATCTAGACTCACCGGAGACTAACCATGTGGTGCCCGAGGCAGCGATATCCCCTTGGAGACAAGTCGGCTGGAGGCCGATGTATTGAATCTCGACGCAATTTGAGAGTTCCATCGTCATTAGGAGGCCCTGAACGTTACAATTAACATTCATTTTTGCGTCGGATTCGAAAATCTAGACTCACAGGAGAATGACCATAAGGTGCCCGAGGCAGCAATAGACCCTTGGAGACAAGTCGGCTGAAGGACGATGTATTGAATCTCGACGCAATTTGAGAGTTCCATCGGCATTACGAGGCCCTGAACGTTTCAATTAACTATCATTTTTGCGTCGGATTCGAAAATCTAGACTTACAAGAGAACAACCATAAGGTGCCCGAGGCAGCATTAGACCCTAGGAGACAAGTCGGCTGGAGGCCGATGTATTGAATCTCGACGCAATTTGAGTGTTCCATCGTCATTAGGAGGCCCTAAACGGTTCAATTAACTATCATTTTTGCGTCGGATTCGATAATCTAGACTTACAAGAGAACGACCATAAGGTGCCCGAGGCAGCAATACACCCTTGGAGACAAGTCGGCTGGAGGCCGATGTATTGAATCTCGACGCAATTTGAGTGTTCCATCGGCATTAGGAGGCCATGAACGTTACAATTAACTATCATTTTTGCGTCGGATTCGAAAATCTAGACTTACAAGAGAACGACCATAAGGTGCCCGAGGCAGCAATAGACCCTTGGAGACAAGTCGGCTGGAGGCCGATGTATTGAATCTCGACGCAAATTGAGTGTTCCATCGTCATTAGGAGGCCCTAAACGTTACAATTCACTGTCAGTTTTGCGTCGGGTTCAAAATCTAGACTCACAGGAGAAGGACCATGTGGTGCCCGAGGCAGCAACAGACCCTTGGAGACAAGTCGGCTGCAGGCCGTTGTATTGAATCTCGACGCAATTTGAGTGTTCCATCGTCATTAGGAGGCCCTAAACGTTACAATTCACTATCAGTTTTGCGTCGGGTTCGAAAATCTAGACTCACAGGAAAAGGACAATGTGGTGTCCGAGGCAGCAATAGACCCTTGGAGACAAGTCGGCTGGAGGCCGATGTATTGAATCTCGACGCAATTTGAGAGTCCCATCGTCATTAGGAGGCCCTGAACGTGACAATTAACAATCATTTTTGCGTCGGATTCGAAAATCTAGACTTACAAGAGAACGAACGTAAGGTTCCCGAGGCAGCATTAGACCCTTGGAGACAAGTCGGCTGGAGGACGATGTATTGAATCTCAACGCAATTTGAGTGTCCCATCGTCATTAGGAGGCCCTAAACGTTACAATTAACTATCATTATTGCGTCGGATTCGATAATCTAAAATCACAGGAGAACAACCATAAGGTGCCCGAGGCAGCAACAGACCCTTGGAGACAAGTAGGCTGGAGGCCGATGTATTGAATCTCGACGCAATTTGAGAGTTCCATCGACATTAGGAGGCCCTGAACGTTACAATTAACTATCATTTTTGCGTCGGATTCGAAACTCTAGACTTACAAGAGAACGACCATAAGGTGCCCGAGGCAGCATTAGACCCTTGGAGACAAGTCGGCTGGAGGCCGATGTATTGAATCTCGACGCAATTTGAATGTTCCATCGTCATTAGGAGGCCCTAAACGGTACAATTAACCATCATTTTTGCGTCGGATTCGATAATCTAGACTTACAAGAGAACGACCAAAAGGTGCCCGAGGCAGCAATAGACCCTTGGAGACAAGTCGGCTGGAGGCCGATGTATTGAATCTCGACGCAATTTGAGAGTTCCAGCGTCATTAGGAGGACCTGAACGTTACAATTAACTATCATTTTTGCGTCGGATTCGAAAATCTAGACTTACAAGAGAACGACCATGAGGTGCCTGAGACTGCAATATCCTCTTGGATACAAGTGGACAGGAGGTCGATGTATTGAATCTCGACGCAATTTGAGTCTTCTATCGTCATTAGGAGGCGCTGAACGTTACAATTCACTATCATTTTTGCGTCGGATTCGAAAATCTAGACTCACAGGAGAAGGACCATGTGGTGCCCGAGGCAGCAATAGACCCTTGGAGACAAGTCGGCTGCAGGCCGATGTATTGAATCTTGACGCAATTTGAGTGTTCCATCATCATTACAAGGCCCTGGACGTTACAATTAACTATCATTTTTGCGTCGGATTCGAAAATCTAGACTTACAAGAGAACGACCATAAGGTGCCCGAGGCAGCAATAGACCCTTGGAGACAAGTCGGCTGGAGGCCGATGTATTGAATCTCGACGCAATTTGAGTGTTCCATCGTCATTAGGAGGCCCTAAACGTTACAATTCACTATCAGTTTTGCGTCGGGTTCGAAAATCTAGACTCACAGGAGAAGGACCATGTGGTGCCCGAGGCAGCAACAGACCCTTGGAGACAAGTCGGCTGGAGGCCGATGTATTGAATCTCGACGCAATTTGAGTGTTCCATCGGCATTAGGAGGCCTTGAACGTTTCAATTAACTATCATTTTTGCGTCGGATTCGAAAATCTAGACTCACCGGAGACGGAAAATGTGGTGCCCGAGGCAGCGACATCCCCTTGGAGACAAGTCGGCTGGAGGCCGATGTATTGAATCTCGACGCAATTTGAGAGTCCCATCGTCATTAGGAGGCCCTGAACGTTACAATTAACAATCATTTTTGCGTCGGATTCGAAAATCTAGACTTACAAGAGAACGAACGTAAGGTTCCCGAGGCAGCATTAGACCCTTGGAGGCAAGTCGGCTGGAGGACGATGTATTGAATCTCGACGCAATTTGAGTGTCCCATCGTCATTAGGAGGCCCTAAACGTTACAATGAACTATCATTATTGCGTCGGATTCGATAATCTAAAATCACAGGAGAACAACCATAAGGTGCCCGAGGCAGCAACAGACCCTTGGAGACAAGTAGGCTGGAGGCCGATGTATTGAATCTCGACGCAATTTGAGTGTTCCATCGTCATTACAAGGCCCTGAACGTTTCAATTAACTATCATTTTTGCGTCGGATTCGAAAATCTAGACTCACCGGAGACGGACCATGTGGTGCCCGAGGCAGCGATATCCCCTTGGAGACAAGTCGGCTGGAGGCCGATGTATTGAATCTCGACGCAATTTGATAGTTCCATCGTCATTAGGAGGCCCTGAACGTTACAATTAACATTCATTTTTGCGTCGGATTCGAAAATCTAGACTCACAGGAGAATGACCATAAGGTGCCCGAGGCAGCAACAGACCCTTGGAGACAAGTCGGCTGGAGGCCGATGTATTGAATCTCGACCCAATTTGAGTGTTCCATCGTCATTAGGAGGCCCTAAACGTTACAATTCACTATCAGCTTTGCGTCGGGTTCGAAAATCTAGACTCACAGGAGAAGGACCATGTGGTGCCCGAGGCAGCAACAGATCCTTGGAGACAAGTCGGCTGGAGACCGTTGCGTTGAATCTCGACGCAATTTGAGTGTTCCATCGTCATTAGGAGGCCCTAAACGTTACAATTCACTATCAGTTTTGCGTCGGGTTCGAAAATCTAGACTCACAGGAAAAGGACAATGTGGTGCCCGAGGCAGCAATAGACCCTTGGAGACAAGTCGGCTGGAGGCCGATGTATTGAATCTCGACGCAATTTGAGTGTTCCATCGTCATTAGGAGGCCCTAAACGGTACAATTAACTATCATTATTGCGTCGGATTCGATAATCTAAAATCACAGGAGAAAAACCATAAGGTGCCCGAGGCAGCAACAGACCCTAGGAGACAAGTAGGCTGGAGGCCGATGTATTGAATCTCGACGCAATTTGAGAGTTCCATCGACATTAGGAGGCCCTGAACGTTACAATTAACAATCATTTTTGCGTCGGATTCGAAAATCTAGACTTACAAGAGAACGACCATAAGGTGCCCGAGGCAGCATTAGTCCCTTGGAGACAAGTCGGCTGGAGGCCGATGTATTGAATCTCGACGCAATTTGAGTGTTCCATCGTCATTAGGAGGCCCTAAACGGTACAATTAACTATCATTTTTGCGTCGGATTCGATAATCTAGACTTACAAGAGAACGACCAAAAGGTGCCCGAGGCAGCAATAGACCCTTGGAGACAAGTCGGCTGGAGGCCGATGTATTGAATCCCGACGCAATTTGAGAGTTCCATCGTCATTAGGAGGACCTGAACGTTACAATTAACTATCATTTTTGCGTCGGATTCGAAAATCTAGACTTACAAGACAACGACCATGAGGTTCCTGAGACTGCAATATTCTCTTGGATACAAGTGGACTGGAGGTCGATGTATTGAATCTCGACGCAATTTGAGTCTTCTATCGTCATTAGGAGGCGCTGAACGTTACAATTCACTATCATCTTTGCGTCGGATTCGAAAATCTAGACTCACTGGAGAAGGACCATGTGGTGCCCGAGGCAGCAATAGACCCTTGGAGACAAGTCGGCTGGAGACCGATGTATTGAATCTCGACGCAATTTGAGTGTTCCATCGTCATTAGGAGGCCCTAAACGTTACAATTCACTATCAGTTTTGCGTCGGGTTCGAAAATCTAGACTCACAGGAGAAGGACCATGTGGTGCCCGAGGCAGCAACAGACCCTTGGAGACAAGTGGGCTGGAGACCGTTGTATTGAATCACGAAGCAATTTGAGTGTTCCATCGTCATTAGGAGGCCCTAAACGTTACAATTCACTATCAGTTTTTTGTCGGGTTCGAAAATCTAGACTCACAGGAAAAGGACAATGTGGTGCCCGAGGCAGCAATAGACCCTTGGAGACAAGTCGGCTGGAGGCCGATGTATTGAATCTCGACGCAATTTGAGTGTTCCATCGGCATTAGGAGGCCTTGAACGTTTCAATTAACTATCATTTTTGCGTCGGATTCGAAAATCTAGACTCACAGGAGAATGACCATAAGGTGAACGAGGCAGCAATAGACCCTTGGAGACAAGTCGGCTGGAGGACGATGTATTGAATCTCGACGCAATTTGAGAGTTCCATCGGCATTACGAGGCCCTGAACGTTTCAATTAACTATCATTTTTGCGTCGGATTCGAAAATCTAGACTTACAAGAGAACGACCATAAGGTGCCCGAGGCAGCATTAGACCCTTGGAGACAAGTCGGCTGGAGGCCGATGTATTGAATCTCGACGCAATTTGAGTGTTCCATCGTCATTAGGAGGCCCTAAACGGTACAATTAACTATCATTTTTGCGTCGGATTCGATAATCTAGACTTACAAGAGAACGACCATAAGGTGCCCGAGGCAGCAACAGACCCTTGGAGACAAGTCGGCTGGAGGCCGATGTATTGAATCTCGACGCAATTTGAGTGTTCCATCGGCATTAGGAGGCCATGAACGTTACAATTAACTATCATTTTTGAGTCGGATTCGAAAATCTAGACTTACAAGAGAACGACCATAAGGTGCCCGAGGCAGCAATAGACCCTTGGAGACAAGTCGGCTGGAGGCCGATGTATTGAATCTCGACGCAATTTGAGTGTTCCATCGTCATTAGGAGGCCCTAAACGTTACAATTCACTATCAGTTTTGCGTCGGGTTCGAAAATCTAGACTCACAGGAGAAGGACCATGTGGTGCCCGAGGCAGCAACAGACCCTTGGAGACAAGTCGGCTGGAGACCGTTGTATTGAATCTCGACGCAATTTGAGTGTTCCATCGTCATTAGGAGGCCCTGAACGTTACAATTCACTATCAGTTTTGCGTCGGGTTCGAAAATCTAGACTCACAGGAAAAGGACAATGTGGTGCCCGAGGCAGCAATAGACCCTTGGAGACAAGTCGGCTGGAGGCCGATGTATTGAATCTCGACGCAATTTGAGTGTTCCATCGGCATTAGGAGGCCTTGAACGTTTCAATTAACTATCATTTTTGCGTCGGATTCGAAAATCTAGACTCACCGGAGACGGAAAATGTGGTGCCCGAGGCAGCGACATCCCCTTGGAGACAAGTCGGCTGGAGGACGATGTATTGAATCTCGACGCAATTTGAGTGTCCCATCGTCATTAGGAGGCCCTAAACGTTACAATTAACTATCATTATTGCGTCGGATTCGATAATCTAAAATCACAGGAGAACAACCATAAGGTGCCCGAGGCAGCAACAGACCCTTGGAGACAAGTAGGCTGCAGGCCCATGTATTGAATCTCGACGCAATTTGAGAGTTCCATCGACATTAGGAGGCCCTGAACGTTACAATTAACTATCATTTTTGCGTCGGATTCGAAAATCTAGACTTACAAGAGAACGACCATAAGGTGCCCGAGGCAGCATTAGACCCTTGGAGACAAGTCGGCTGGAGGCCGATGTATTGAATCTCGACGCAATTTGAGTGTCCCATCGTCATAAGGAGGCCCTAAACGGTACAATTAACTATCATTTTTGCGTCGGATTCGATAATCTAGACTTACAAGAGAACGACCAAAAGGTGCCCAAGGCAGCAATAGACCCTTGGAGACAAGTCGGCTGGAGGCCGATGTATTGAATCTCGACGCAATTTGAGAGTTCCATCGTCATTACAAGGCCCTGAACGTTACAATTAACTTTCATTTTTGCGTCGGATTCGAAAATCTAGACTCACAGGAGAATGACCATAAGGTGCCCGAGGCAGCAATAGACCCTTGGAGACAAGTCGGCTGGAGGACGATGTATTGAATCTCGACGCAATTTGAGAGTTCCATCGGCATTACGAGGCCCTGAACGGTACAATTAACTATCATTTTTGCGTCGGATTCGAAAATCTAGACTTACAAGAGAACGACCATAAGGTGCCCGAGGCAGCAATAGACCCTTGGAGACAAGTCGGCTGGAGGCCGATGTATTGAATCTCGACGCAATTTGAGTGTTCTATCGTCATTAGGAGGCCCTAAACGTTACAATTCACTATCAGTTTTGCGTCGGATTCGAAAATCTAGACTCACCGGAGACGGACCATGTGGTGCCCGAGGTAGCGATATCCCCTTGGAGACAAGTCGGCTGGAGGCCGATGTATTGAATCTCGACGCAATTTGAGTGTTCCATCGTCATTACAAGGCCCTGAACGTTACAATTAACTATCATTTTTGCGTCGGATTCGAAAATCTAGACTCACCGGAGACGGACCATGTGGTGCTGGAGGCCGATGTATTGAATCTCGACGCAATTTGAGAGTTCCATCGTCATTAGGAGGCCCTGAACGTTACAATTAACATTCATTTTTGCGTCGGATTCGAAAATCTAGACTCACAGGAGAACGACCATAAGGTGCCCGAGGCAGCAATAGACCCTTGGAGACAAGTCGGCTGGAGGACGATGTATTGAATCTCGACGCAATTTGAGAGTTCCATCGGCATTACGAGGCCCTGAACGTTTCAATTAACTATCATTTTTGCGTCGGATTCGAAAATCTAGACTTACAAGAGAACAACCATAAGGTGCCCGAGGCAGCATTAGACCCTAGGAGACAAGTCGGCTGGAGGCCGATGTATTGAATCTCGACGCAATTTGAGTGTTCCATCGTCATTAGGAGGCCCTAAACGGTTCAATTAACTATCATTTTTGCGTCGGATTCGATAATCTAGACTTACAAGAGAACGACCATAAGGTGCCCGAGGCAGCAATACACCCTTGGAGACAAGTCGGCTGGAGGCCGATGTATTGAATCTCGACGCAATTTGAGTGTTCCATCGGCATTAGGAGGCCATGAACGTTACAATTAACTATCATTTTTGCGTCGGATTCGAAAATCTAGACTTACAAGAGAACGACCATAAGGTGCCCGAGGCAGCAATAGACCCTTGGAGACAAGTCGGCTGGAGGCCGATGTATTGAATCTCGACGCAATTTGAGTGTTCCATCGTCATTAGGAGGCCCTAAACGTTACAATTCACTGTCAGTTTTGCGTCGGGTTCAAAATCTAGACTCACAGGAGAAGGACCATGTGGTGCCCGAGGCAGCAACAGACCCTTGGAGACAAGTCGGCTGCAGGCCGTTGTATTGAATCTCGACGCAATTTGAGTGTTCCATCGTCATTAGGAGGCCCTAAACGTTACAATTCACTATCAGTTTTGCGTCGGGTTCGAAAATCTAGACTCACAGGAAAAGGACAATGTGGTGTCCGAGGCAGCAATAGACCCTTGGAGACAAGTCGGCTGGAGGCCGATGTATTGAATCTCGACGCAATTTGAGAGTCCCATCGTCATTAGGAGGCCCTGAACGTGACAATTAACAATCATTTTTGCGTCGGATTCGAAAATCTAGACTTACAAGAGAACGAACGTAAGGTTCCCGAGGCAGCATTAGACCCTTGGAGACAAGTCGGCTGGAGGACGATGTATTGAATCTCAACGCAATTTGAGTGTCCCATCGTCATTAGGAGGCGCTGAACGTTACAATTCACTATCATTTTTGCGTCGGATTCGAAAATCTAGACTCACAGGAGAAGGACCATGTGGTGCCCGAGGCAGCAATAGACCCTTGGAGACAAGTCGGCTGCAGGCCGATGTATTGAATCTTGACGCAATTTGAGTGTTCCATCATCATTACAAGGCCCTGGACGTTACAATTAACTATCATTTTTGCGTCGGATTCGAAAATCTAGACTTACAAGAGAACGACCATAAGGTGCCCGAGGCAGCAATAGACCCTTGGAGACAAGTCGGCTGGAGGCCGATGTATTGAATCTCGACGCAATTTGAGTGTTCCATCGTCATTAGGAGGCCCTAAACGTTACAATTCACTATCAGTTTTGCGTCGGGTTCGAAAATCTAGACTCACAGGAGAAGGACCATGTGGTGCCCGAGGCAGCAACAGACCCTTGGAGACAAGTCGGCTGGAGGCCGATGTATTGAATCTCGACGCAATTTGAGTGTTCCATCGGCATTAGGAGGCCTTGAACGTTTCAATTAACTATCATTTTTGCGTCGGATTCGAAAATCTAGACTCACCGGAGACGGAAAATGTGGTGCCCGAGGCAGCGACATCCCCTTGGAGACAAGTCGGCTGGAGGCCGATGTATTGAATCTCGACGCAATTTGAGAGTCCCATCGTCATTAGGAGGCCCTGAACGTTACAATTAACAATCATTTTTGCGTCGGATTCGAAAATCTAGACTTACAAGAGAACGAACGTAAGGTTCCCGAGGCAGCATTAGACCCTTGGAGGCAACTCGGCTGGAGGACGATGTATTGAATCTCGACGCAATTTGAGTGTCCCATCGTCATTAGGAGGCCCTAAACGTTACAATGAACTATCATTATTGCGTCGGATTCGATAATCTAAAATCACAGGAGAACATCCATAAGGTGCCCGAGGCAGCAACAGACCCTTGGAGACAAGTAGGCTGGAGGCCGATGTATTGAATCTCGACGCAATTTGAGTGTTCCATCGTCATTACAAGGCCCTGAACGTTTCAATTAACTATCATTTTTGCGTCGGATTCGAAAATCTAGACTCACCGGAGACGGACCATGTGGTGCCCGAGGCAGCGATATCCCCTTGGAGACAAGTCGGCTGGAGGCCGATGTATTGAATCTCGACGCAATTTGATAGTTCCATCGTCATTAGGAGGCCCTGAACGTTACAATTAACATTCATTTTTGCGTCGGATTCGAAAATCTAGACTCACAGGAGAATGACCATAAGGTGCCCGAGGCAGCAACAGACCCTTGGAGACAAGTCGGCTGGAGGCCGATGTATTGAATCTCGACGCAATTTGAGTGTTCCATCGTCATTAGGAGGCCCTAAACGTTACAATTCACTATCAGCTTTGCGTCGGGTTCGAAAATCTAGACTCACAGGAGAAGGACCATGTGGTGCCCGAGGCAGCAACAGATCCTTGGAGACAAGTCGGCTGGAGAAAGTTGCGTTGAATCTCGACGCAATTTGAGTGTTCCATCGTCATTAGGAGGCCCTAAACGTTACAATTCACTATCAGTTTTGCGTCGGGTTCGAAAATCTAGACTCACAGGAAAAGGACAATGTGGTGCCCGAGGCAGCAATAGACCCTTGGAGACAAGTCGGCTGGAGGCCGATGTATTGAATCTCGACGCAATTTGAGTGTTCCATCGTCATTAGGAGGCCCTAAACGGTACAATTAACTATCATTATTGCGTCGGATTCGATAATCTAAAATCACAGGAGAACAACCATAAGGTGCCCGAGGCAGCAACAGACCCTAGGAGACAAGTAGGCTGGAGGCCGATGTATTGAATCTCGACGCAATTTGAGAGTTCCATCGACATTAGGAGGCCCTGAACGTTACAATTAACAATCATTTTTGCGTCGGATTCGAAAATCTAGACTTACAAGAGAACGACCATAAGGTGCCCGAGGCAGCATTAGACCCTTGGAGACAAGTCGGCTGGAGGCCGATGTATTGAATCTCGACGCAATTTGAGTGTTCCATCGTCATTAGGAGGCCCTAAACGGTACAATTAACTATCATTTTTGCGTCGGATTCGATAATCTAGACTTACAAGAGAACGACCAAAAGGTGCCCGAGGCAGCAATAGACCCTTGGAGACAAGTCGGCTGGAGGCCGATGTATTGAATCCCGACGCAATTTGAGAGTTCCATCGTCATTAGGAGGACCTGAACGTTACAATTAACTATCATTTTTGCGTCGGATTCGAAAATCTAGACTTACAAGACAACGACCATGAGGTTCCTGAGACTGCAATATTCTCTTGGATACAAGTGGACTGGAGGTCGATGTATTGAATCTCGACGCAATTTGAGTCTTCTATCGTCATTAGGAGGCGCTGAACGTTACAATTCACTATCATCTTTGCGTCGGATTCGAAAATCTAGACTCACTGGAGAAGGACCATGTGGTGCCCGAGGCAGCAATAGACCCTTGGAGACAAGTCGGCTGGAGACCGATGTATTGAATCTCGACGCAATTTGAGTGTTCCATCGCCATTAGGAGGCCCTAAACGTTACAATTCACTATCAGTTTTGCGTCGGGTTCGAAAATCTAGACTCACAGGAGAAGGACCATGTGGTGCCCGAGGCAGCAACAGACCCTTGGAGACAAGTCGGCTGGAGACCGTTGTATTGAATCACGAAGCAATTTGAGTGTTCCATCGTCATTAGGAGGCCCTAAACGTTACAATTCACTATCAGTTTTTTGTCGGGTTCGAAAATCTAGACTCACAGGAAAAGGACAATGTGGTGCCCGAGGCAGCAATAGACCCTTGGAGACAAGTCGGCTGGAGGCCGATGTATTGAATCTCGACGCAATTTGAGTGTTCCATCGGCATTAGGAGGCCTTGAACGTTTCAATTAACTATCATTTTTGCGTCGGATTCGAAAATCTAGACTCACAGGAGAATGACCATAAGGTGAACGAGGCAGCAATAGACCCTTGGAGACAAGTCGGCTGGAGGACGATGTATTGAATCTCGACGCAATTTGAGAGTTCCATCGGCATTACGAGGCCCTGAACGTTTCAATTAACTATCATTTTTGCGTCGGATTCGAAAATCTAGACTTACAAGAGAACGACCATAAGGTGCCCGAGGCAGCATTAGACCCTTGGAGACAAGTCGGCTGGAGGCCGATGTATTGAATCTCGACGCAATTTGAGTGTTCCATCGTCATTAGGAGGCCCTAAACGGTACAATTAACTATCATTTTTGCGTCGGATTCGATAATCTAGACTTACAAGAGAACGACCATAAGGTGCCCGAGGCAGCAACAGACCCTTGGAGACAAGTCGGCTGGAGGCCGATGTATTGAATCTCGACGCAATTTGAGTGTTCCATCGGCATTAGGAGGCCATGAACGTTACAATTAACTATCATTTTTGAGTCGGATTCGAAAATCTAGACTTACAAGAGAACGACCATAAGGTGCCCGAGGCAGCAATAGACCCTTGGAGACAAGTCGGCTGGAGGCCGATGTATTGAATCTCGACGCAATTTGAGTGTTCCATCGTCATTAGGAGGCCCTAAACGTTACAATTCACTATCAGTTTTGCGTCGGGTTCGAAAATCTAGACTCACAGGAGAAGGACCATGTGGTGCCCGAGGCAGCAACAGACCCTTGGAGACAAGTCGGCTGGAGACCGTTGTATTGAATCTCGACGCAATTTGAGTGTTCCATCGTCATTAGGAGGCCCTGAACGTTACAATTCACTATCAGTTTTGCGTCGGGTTCGAAAATCTAGACTCACAGGAAAAGGACAATGTGGTGCCCGAGGCAGCAATAGACCCTTGGAGACAAGTCGGCTGGAGGCCGATGTATTGAATCTCGACGCAATTTGAGTGTTCCATCGGCATTAGGAGGCCTTGAACGTTTCAATTAACTATCATTTTTGCGTCGGATTCGAAAATCTAGACTCACCGGAGACGGAAAATGTGGAGCCCGAGGCAGCGACATCCCCTTGGAGACAAGTCGGCTGGAGGACGATGTATTGAATCTCGACGCAATTTGAGTGTCCCATCGTCATTAGGAGGCCCTAAACGTTACAATTAACTATCATTATTGCGTCGGATTCGATAATCTAAAATCACAGGAGAACAACCATAAGGTGCCCGAGGCAGCAACAGACCCTTGGAGGCAAGTAGGCTGCAGGCCGATGTATTGAATCTCGACGCAATTTGAGAGTTCCATCGACATTAGGAGGCCCTGAACGTTACAATTAACTATCATTTTTGCGTCGGATTCGAAAATCTAGACTTACAAGAGAACGACCATAAGGTGCCCGAGGCAGCATTAGACCCTTGGAGACAAGTCGGCTGGAGGCCGATGTATTGAATCTCGACGCAATTTGAGTGTCCCATCGTCATTAGGAGGCCCTAAACGGTACAATTAACTATCATTTTTGCGTCGGATTCGATAATCTAGACTTACAAGAGAACGACCAAAAGGTGCCCAAGGCAGCAATAGACCCTTGGAGACAAGTCGGCTGGAGGCCGATGTATTGAATCTCGACGCAATTTGAGAGTTCCATCGTCATTACAAGGCCCTGAACGTTACAATTAACTTTCATTTTTGCGTCGGATTCGAAAATCTAGACTCACAGGAGAATGACCATAAGGTGCCCGAGGCAGCAATAGACCCTTGGAGACAAGTCGGCTGGAGGACGATGTATTGAATCTCGACGCAATTTGAGTGTTCTATCGTCATTAGGAGGCCCTAAACGTTACAATTCACTATCAGTTTTGCGTCGGATTCGAAAATCTAGACTCACCGGAGACGGACCATGTGGTGCCCGAGGCAGCGATATCCCCTTGGAGACAAGTCGGCTGGAGGCCGATGTATTGAATCTCGACGCAATTTGAGTGTTCCATCGTCATTACAAGGCCCTGAACGTTACAATTAACTATCATTTTTGCGTCGGATTCGAAAATCTAGACTCACCGGAGACGGACCATGTGGTGCCCGAGGCAGCGATATCCCCTTGGAGACAAGTCGGCTGGAGGCCGATGTATTGAATCTCGACGCAATTTGAGAGTTCCATCGTCATTAGGAGGCCCTGAACGTTACAATTAACATTCATTTTTGCGTCGGATTCGAAAATCTAGACTCACAGGAGAACGACCATAAGGTGCCCGAGGCAGCAATAGACCCTTGGAGACAAGTCGGCTGGAGGACGATGTATTGAATCTCGACGCAATTTGAGAGTTCCATCGGCATTACGAGGCCCTGAACGTTTCAATTAACTATCATTTTTGCGTCGGATTCGAAAATCTAGACTTACAAGAGAACAACCATAAGGTGCCCGAGGCAGCATTAGACCCTAGGAGACAAGTCGGCTGGAGGCCGATGTATTGAATCTCGACGCAATTTGAGTGTTCCATCGTCATTAGGAGGCCCTAAACGTTACAATTCACTGTCAGTTTTGCGTCGGGTTCAAAATCTAGACTCACAGGAGAAGGACCATGTGGTGCCCGAGGCAGCAACAGACCCTTGGAGACAAGTCGGCTGCAGGCCGTTGTATTGAATCTCGACGCAATTTGAGTGTTCCATCGTCATTAGGAGGCCCTAAACGTTACAATTCACTATCAGTTTTGCGTCGGGTTCGAAAATCTAGACTCACAGGAAAAGGACAATGTGGTGTCCGAGGCAGCAATAGACCCTTGGAGACAAGTCGGCTGGAGGCCGATGTATTGAATCTCGACGCAATTTGAGAGTCCCATCGTCATTAGGAGGCCCTGAACGTGACAATTAACAATCATTTTTGCGTCGGATTCGAAAATCTAGACTTACAAGAGAACGAACGTAAGGTTCCCGAGGCAGCATTAGACCCTTGGAGACAAGTCGGCTGGAGGACGATGTATTGAATCTCAACGCAATTTGAGTGTCCCATCGTCATTAGGAGGCCCTAAACGTTACAATTAACTATCATTATTGCGTCGGATTCGATAATCTAAAATCACAGGAGAACAAACATAAGGTGCCCGAGGCAGCAACAGACCCTTGGAGACAAGTAGGCTGGAGGCCGATGTATTGAATCTCGACGCAATTTGAGAGTTCCATCGACATTAGGAGGCCCTGAACGTGACAATTAACAATCATTTTTGCGTCGGATTCGAAAATCTAGACTTACAAGAGAACGAACGTAAGGTTCCCGAGGCAGCATTAGACCCTTGGAGACAAGTCGGCTGGAGGACGATGTATTGAATCTCGACGCAATTTGAGAGTTCCATCGACATTAGGAGGCCCTGAACGTTACAATTAACTATCATTTTTGCGTCGGATTCGAAACTCTAGACTTACAAGAGAACGACCATAAGGTGGCCGAGGCAGCATTAGACCCTTGGAGACAAGTCGGCTGGAGGCCGATGTATTGAATCTCGACGCAATTTGAATGTTCCATCGTCATTAGGAGGCCCTAAACGGTACAATTAACTATCATTTTTGCGTCGGATTCGATAATCTAGACTTACAAGAGAACGACCAAAAGGTGCCCGAGGCAGCAATAGACCCTTGGAGACAAGTCGGCTGGAGGCCGATGTATTGAATCTCGACGCAATTTGAGAGTTCCAGCGTCATTAGGAGGACCTGAACGTTACAATTAACTATCATTTTTGCGTCGGATTCGAAAATCTAGACTTACAAGAGAACGACCATGAGGTGCCTGAGACTGCAATATCCTCTTGGATACAAGTGGACTGGAGGTCGATGTATTGAATCTCGACGCAATTTGAGTCTTCTATCGTCATTAGGAGGCGCTGAGCGTTACAATTCACTATCATTTTTGCGTCGGATTCGAAAATCTAGACTCACAGGAGAAGGACCATGTGGTGCCCGAGGCAGCAATAGACCCTTGGAGACAAGTCGGCTGCAGGCCGATGTATTGAATCTTGACGCAATTTGAGTGTTCCATCATCATTACAAGGCCCTGGACGTTACAATTAACTATCATTTTTGCGTCGGATTCGAAAATCTAGACTTACAAGAGAACGACCTTAAGGTGCCCGAGGCAGCAATAGACCCTTGGAGACAAGTCGGCTGGAGGCCGATGTATTGAATCTCGACGCAATTTGAGTGTTCCATCGTCATTAGGAGGCCCTAAAAGTTACAATTCACTATCAGTTTTGCGTCGGGTTCGAAAATCTAGACTCACAGGAGAAGGACCATGTGGTGCCCGAGGCAGCAACAGACCCTTGGAGACAAGTCGGCTGGAGGCCGATGTATTGAATCTCGACGCAATTTGAGTGTTCCATCGGCATTAGGAGGCCTTGAACGTTTCAATTAACTATCATTTTTGCGTCGGATTCGAAAATCTAGACTCACCGGAGACGGAAAATGTGGTGCCCGAGGCAGCGACATCCCCTTGGAGACAAGTCGGCTGGAGGCCGATGTATTGAATCTCGACGCAATTTGAGAGTCCCATCGTCATTAGGAGGCCCTGAACGTTACAATTAACAATCATTTTTGCGTCGGATTCGAAAATCTAGACTTACAAGAGAACGAACGTAAGGTTCCCGAGGCAGCATTAGACCCTTGGAGGCAAGTCGGCTGGAGGACGATGTATTGAATCTCGACGCAATTTGAGTGTCCCATCGTCATTAGGAGGCCCTAAACGTTACAATTAACTATCATTATTGCGTCGGATTCGATAATCTAAAATCACAGGAGAACAACCATAAGGTGCCCGAGGCAGCAACAGACCCTTGGAGACAAGTAGGCTGGAGGCCGATGTATTGAATCTCGACGCAATTTGAGTGTTCCATCGTCATTACAAGGCCCTGAACGTTTCAATTAACTATCATTTTTGCGTCGGATTCGAAAATCTAGACTCACCGGAGACGGACCATGTGGTGCCCGAGGCAGCGATATCCCCTTGGAGACAAGTCGGCTGGAGGCCGATGTATTGAATCTCGACGCAATTTGATAGTTCCATCGTCATTAGGAGGCCCTGAACGTTACAATTAACATTCATTTTTGCGTCGGATTCGAAAATCTAGACTCACAGGAGAATGACCATAAGGTGCCCGAGGCAGCAACAGACCCTTGGAGACAAGTCGGCTGGAGGCCGATGTATTGATTCTCGACGCAATTTGAGTGTTCCATCGTCATTAGGAGGCCCTAAACGTTACAATTCACTATCAGCTTTGCGTCGGGTTCGAAAATCTAGACTCACAGGAGAAGGACCATGTGGTGCCCGAGGCAGCAACAGATCCTTGGAGACAAGTCGGCTGGACACCGTTGTGTTGAATCTCGACGCAATTTGAGTGTTCCATCGTCATTAGGAGGCCCTAAACGTTACAATTCACTATCAGTTTTGCGTCGGGTTCGAAAATCTAGACTCACAGGAAAAGGACAATGTGGTGCCCGAGGCAGCAATAGACCCTTGGAGACAAGTCGGCTGGAGGCCGATGTATTGAATCTCGACGCAATTTGAGTGTTCCATCGTCATTAGGAGGCCCTAAACGGTACAATTAACTATCATTATTGCGTCGGATTCGATAATCTAAAATCACAGGAGAACAACCATAAGGTGCCCGAGGCAGCAACAGACCCTAGGAGACAAGTAGGCTGGAGGCCGATGTATTGAATCTCGACGCAATTTGAGAGTTCCATCGACATTAGGAGGCCCTGAACGTTACAATTAACAATCATTTTTGCGTCGGATTCGAAAATCTAGACTTACAAGAGAACGACCATAAGGTGCCCGAGGCAGCATTAGACCCTTGGAGACAAGTCGGCTGGAGGCCGATGTATTGAATCTCGACGCAATTTGAGTGTTCCATCGTCATTAGGAGGCCCTAAACGGTACAATTAACTATCATTTTTGCGTCGGATTCGATAATCTAGACTTACAAGAGAACGACCAAAAGGTGCCCGAGGCAGCAATAGACCCTTGGAGACAAGTCGGCTGGAGGCCGATGTATTGAATCCCGACGCAATTTGAGAGTTCCATCGTCATTAGGAGGTCCTGAACGTTACAATTAACTATCATTTTTGCGTCGGATTCGAAAATCTAGACTTACAAGACAACGACCATGAGGTTCCTGAGACTGCAATATTCTCTTGGATACAAGTGGACTGGAGGTCGATGTATTGAATCTCGACGCAATTTGAGTCTTCTATCGTCATTAGGAGGCGCTGAACGTTACAATTCACTATCATCTTTGCGTCGGATTCGAAAATCTAGACTCACTGGAGAAGGACCATGTGGTGCCCGAGGCAGCAATAGACCCTTGGAGACAAGTCGGCTGGAGACCGATGTATTGAATCTCGACGCAATTTGAGTGTTCCATCGTCATTAGGAGGCCCTAAACGTTACAATTCACTATCAGTTTTGCGTCGGGTTCGAAAATCTAGACTCACAGGAGAAGGACCATGTGGTGCCCGAGGCAGCAACAGACCCTTGGAGACAAGTCGGCTGGAGACCGTTGTATTGAATCACGAAGCAATTTGAGTGTTCCATCGTCATTAGGAGGCCCTAAACGTTACAATTCACTATCAGTTTTTTGTCGGGTTCGAAAATCTAGACTCACAGGAAAAGGACAATGTGGTGCCCGAGGCAGCAATAGACCCTTGGAGACAAGTCGGCTGCAGGCTGATGTATTGAATCTCGACGCAATTTGAGTGTTCCATCGGCATTAGGAGGCCTTGAACGTTTCAATTAACTATCATTTTTGCGTCGGATTCGAAAATCTAGACTCACAGGAGAATGACCATAAGGTGAACGAGGCAGCAATAGACCCTTGGAGACAAGTCGGCTGGAGGACGATGTATTGAATCTCGACGTAATTTGAGAGTTCCATCGGCATTACGAGGCCCTGAACGTTTCAATTAACTATCATTTTTGCGTCGGATTCGAAAATCTAGACTTACAAGAGAACGACCATAAGGTGCCCGAGGCAGCATTAGACCCTTGGAGACAAGTCGGCTGGAGGCCGATGTATTGAATCTCGACGCAATTTGAGTGTTCCATCGTCATTAGGAGGCCCTAAACGGTACAATTAACTATCATTTTTGCGTCGGATTCGATAATCTAGACTTACAAGAGAACGACCATAAGGTGCCCGAGGCAGCAACAGACCCTTGGAGACAAGTCGGCTGGAGGCCGATGTATTGAATCTCGACGCAATTTGAGTGTTCCATCGGCATTAGGAGGCCATGAACGTTACAATTAACTATCATTTTTGAGTCGGATTCGAAAATCTAGACTTACAAGAGAACGACCATAAGGTGCCCGAGGCAGCAATAGACCCTTGGAGACAAGTCGGCTGGAGGCCGATGTATTGAATCTCGACGCAATTTGAGTGTTCCATCGTCATTAGGAGGCCCTAAACGTTACAATTCACTATCAGTTTTGCGTCGGGTTCGAAAATCTAGACTCACAGGAGAAGGACCATGTGGTGCCCGAGGCAGCAACAGACCCTTGGAGACAAGTCGGCTGGAGACCGTTGTATTGAATCTCGACGCAGTTTGAGTGTTCCATCGTCATTAGGAGGCCCTGAACGTTACAATTCACTATCAGTTTAGCGTCGGGTTCGAAAATCTAGACTCACAGGAAAAGGACAATGTGGTGCCCGAGGCAGCAATAGACCCTTGGAGACAAGTCGGCTGGAGGCCGATGTATTGAATCTCGACGCAATTTGAGTGTTCCATCGGCATTAGGAGGCCTTGAACGTTTCAATTAACTATCATTTTTGCGTCGGATTCGAAAATCTAGACTCACCGGAGACGGAAAATGTGGTGCCCGAGGCAGCGACATCCCCTTGGAGACAAGTCGGCTGGAGGACGATGTATTGAATCTCGACGCAATTTGAGTGTCCCATCGTCATTAGGAGGCCCTAAACGTTACAATTAACTATCATTATTGCGTCGGATTCGATAATCTAAAATCACAGGAGAACAACCATAAGGTGCCCGAGGCAGCAACAGACCCTTGGAGACAAGTAGGCTGCAAGCCGATGTATTGAATCTCGACGCAATTTGAGAGTTCCATCGACATTAGGAGGCCCTGAACGTTACAATTAACTATCATTTTTGCGTCGGATTCGAAAATCTAGACTTACAAGAGAACGACCATAAGGTGCCCGAGGCAGCATTAGACCCTTGGAGACAAGTCGGCTGGAGGCCGATGTATTGAATCTCGACGCAATTTGAGTGTCCCATCGTCATTAGGAGGCCCTAAACGGTACAATTAACTATCATTTTTGCGTCGGATTCGATAATCTAGACTTACAAGAGAACGACCAAAAGGTGCCCAAGGCAGCAATAGACCCTTGGAGACAAGTCGGCTGGAGGCCGATGTATTGAATGTCGACGCAATTTGAGAGTTCCATCGTCATTACAAGGCCCTGAACGTTACAATTAACTTTCATTTTTGCGTCGGATTCGAAAATCTAGACTCACAGGAGAATGACCATAAGGTGCCCGAGGCAGCAATAGACCCTTGGAGACAAGTCGGCTGGAGGACGATGTATTGAATCTCGACGCAATTTGAGAGTTCCATCGGCATTACGAGGCCCTGAACGTTTCAATTAACTATCATTTTTGCGTCGGATTCGAAAATCTAGACTTACAAGAGAACGACCATAAGGTGCCCGAGGCAGCAATAGACCCTTGGAGACAAGTCGGCTGGAGGCCGATGTATTGAATCTCGACGCAATTTGAGTGTTCTATCGTCATTAGGAGGCCCTAAACGTTACAATTCACTATCAGTTTTGCGTCGGGTTCGAAAATCTAGACTCACAGGAGAAGGACCATGTGGTGCCCGAGGCAGCAACAGACCCTTGGAGACAAGTCGGCTGGAGACCGTTGTATTGAATCTCGAAGCAATTTGAGTGTTCCATCGTCATTAGGAGGCCCTAAACGTTACAATTCACTATCAGTTTTGCGTCGGGTTCGAAAATCTAGACTCACAGGAAAAGGACAATGTGGTGCCCGAGGCAGCAATAGACCCTTGGAGACAAGTCGGCTGGAGGCCGATGTATTGAATCTCGACGCAATTTGAGTGTTCCATCGTCATTAGGAGGCCCTGAACGTTACAATTAACTATCAATTTTGCGTCGGATTCGAAAATCTAGACTCACCGGAGACGGACCATGTGGTGCCCGAGGCAGCGATATCCCCTTGGAGACAAGTCGGCTGGAGGCCGATGTATTGAATCTCGACGCAATTTGAGTGTTCCATCGTCATTAGGAGGCCCTGAACGTTACAATTAACTATCATTTTTTGCGTCGGATTCGAAAATTTAGACTCACAGGAGAAAGACCATGAGGTGCCTGAGGCAGCAACAGACCCTTGGAGACAAGTCGGCTGGAGGCCGATGTATTGAATCACGACGCAATTTGAGTGTTCCATCGTCATTAGGAGGCCCTAAACGTTACAATTCACTATCAGTTTTGCGTCGGGATCGAAAATCTAGACTCACAGGAGAAGGACCATGTGGTGCCCAAGGCAGCAATAGACCCTTGGAGACAAGTCGGCTGGACGCCGATGTATTGAATCTCGACGCAATTTGAGTGTTCCATCGGCATTAGGAGGCCCTGAACGTTACAATTAACAATCATTTTTGCGTCGGATTCGAAAATCTAGACTCACAGGAGAAGGACCATGTGGTGCCCGAGGCAGCAATAGACCCTTGGAGAGAAGTCGGCTGCAGGCCGATGTATTGAATCTCTACGCAATTTGAGAGTTCCATCGTTATTACAAGGCCCTGAACGTTACAATTAACTATCATTTTTTGCGTCGGATTCGAAAATTTAGACTCACAGGAGAAAGACCATGAGGTGCCTGAGGCAGCAACAGACCCTTGGAGACAAGTCGGCTGGAGGCCGATGTATTGAATCACGACGCAATTTGAGTGTTCCATCGTCATTAGGAGGCCCTAAACGTTACAATTCACTATCAGTTTTGCGTCGGGTTCGAAAATCTAGACTCACAGGAGAAGGACCATGTGGTGCCCAAGGCAGCAATAGACCCTTGGAGACAAGTCGGCTGGACGCCGATGTATTGAATCTCGACGCAATTTGAGTGTTCCATCGGCATTAGGAGGCCCTGAACGTTACAATTAACAATCATTTTTGCGTCGGATTCGAAAATCTAGACTTACAAGAGAACGAACTTAAGGTTCCCGAGGCAGCATTAGATCCTTGGAGACAAGTCGGCTGGAGGACGATGTATTGAATCTCGACGCAATTTAAGTGTCCCATCGTCATTAGGAGGCCCTAAACGTTACAATTAACTATCATTATTGCGTCGCATTCGATAATCTAAATCACAGGAGAACAACCATTAGGTGCCCGAGGCAGCAACATACACTTGGAGACAAGTAGGCTGGAGGCCGATGTATTGAATCACGACGCAATTTGAGTGTTCCATCGTCATTACAAGGCCCTGAACGTTACAATTAACTATCATTTTTGCGTCGGATTCGAAAATCTAGACTCACCGGAGACGGACCATGTGGTGCCCGAGGCAGCGATATCCCCTTGGAGACAAGTCGGCTGGAGGCCGATGTATTGAATCTCGACGCAATTTGAGAGTTCCATCGTCATTAGGAGGCCCTGAACGTTACAATTAACATTCATTTTTGCGTCGGATTCGAACATCTAGACTCACAGGAGAATGACCATAAGGTGCCCGAGGCAGCAATAGACCCTTGGAGACAAGTCGGCTGCAGGACGATGTATTGAATCTCGACGCAATTTGAGAGTTCCATCGGCATTACGAGGCCCTGAACGTTTCAATTAACTATCATTTTTGCGTCGGATTCGAAAATCTAGACTTACAAGAGAACGACCATAAGGTGCCCGAGGCAGCAATAGACCCTTGGAGACAAGTCGGCTGGAGGCCGATGTATTGAATCTCGACGCAATTTGAGTGTTCCATCGGCATTAGGAGGCCTTGAACGTTTCAATTAACTATCATTTTTGCGTCGGATTCGAAAATCTAGACTCACCGGAGACGGAAAATGTGGTGCCCGAGGCAGCGACATCCCCTTGGAGACAAGTCGGCTGGAGGCCGATGTATTGAATCTCGACGCAATTTGAGAGTCCCATCGTCATTTAGAGGCCCTGAACGTTACAATTAACAATCATTTTTGCGTCGAATTCGAAAATCTAGACTTACAAGAGAACGACCATAAGGTGCCCGAGGCAGCAATAGACCCTTGGAGACAAGTCGGCTGGAGGCCGATGTATTGAATCTCGACGCAATTTGAGAGTTCCATCGTCATTAGGAGGACCTGAACGTTACAATTAACTATCATTTTTGCGTCGGATTCGAAAATTTAGACTTACAAGAGAACGACCATGAGGTGCCTGAGACTGCAATATCCTCTTGGATACAAGTGGACTGGAGGTCGATGTATTGAATCTCGACGCAATTTGAGTCTTCTATCGTCATTAGGAGGCGCTGAACGTTACAATTCACTATCATTTTTGCGTCGGATTCGAAAATCTAGACTCACAGGAGAAGGACCATGTGGTGCCCGAGGCAGCAATAGACCCTTGGAGAGAAGTCGGCTGCAGGCCGATGTATTGAATCTCTACGCAATTTGAGAGTTCCATCGTTATTACAAGGCCCTGAACGTTACAATTAACTATCATTTTTTGCGTCGGATTCGAAAATTTAGACTCACAGGAGAAAGACCATGAGGTGCCTGAGGCAGCAACAGACCCTTGGAGACAAGTCGGCTGGAGGCCGATGTATTGAATCACGACGCAATTTGAGTGTTCCATCGTCATTAGGAGGCCCTAAACGTTACAATTCACTATCAGTTTTGCGTCGGGTTCGAAAATCTAGACTCACAGGAGAAGGACCATGTGGTGCCCAAGGCAGCAATAGACCCTTGGAGACAAGTCGGCTGGACGCCGATGTATTGAATCTCGACGCAATTTGAGTGTTCCATCGGCATTAGGAGGCCCTGAACGTTACAATTAACAATCATTTTTGCGTCGGATTCGAAAATCTAGACTTACAAGAGAACGAACTTAAGGTTCCCGAGGCAGCATTAGACCCTTGGAGACAAGTCGGCTGGAGGACGATGTATACAATCTCGACGCAATTTAAGTGTCCCATCGTCATTAGGAGGCCCTAAACGTTACAATTAACTATCATTATTGCGTCGCATTCGATAATCTAAAATCACAGGAGAACAACCATTAGGTGCCCGAGGCAGCAACATACACTTGGAGACAAGTAGGCTGGAGGCCGATGTATTGAATCACGACGCAATTTGAGTGTTCCATCGTCATTACAAGGCCCTGAACGTTACAATTAACTATCATTTTTGCGTCGGATTCGAAAATCTAGACTCACCGGAGACGGACCATGTGGTGCCCGAGGCAGCGATATCCCCTTGGAGACAAGTCGGCTGGAGGCCGATGTATTGAATCTCGACGCAATTTGAGAGTCCCATCGACATTAGGAGGCCCTGAACTATCATTTTTGCGTCGGATTCGAAAATCTAGACTCACAGGAGAAGGACCATGAGGTGCCCGAGGCAGCAATAGACCCTTGGAGACAAATCGGCTGGAGGCCGATGTATTGAATCTCGACGCAATTTGAGTGTTCCATCGTCATTAGGAGGCCCTAAACGTTACAATTCACTATCATTTTTGCGTCGGATTCGAAAATGTAGACTCGCAGGAGAAGGACCATGTGGTGCCCGAGGCAGCATTAGACCCTTGGAGACAAGTCGGCTGCAGGCCGATGTATTGAATCTACACGCAATTTGAGTGTTCCATCGTCATTACAAGGCCCTGAACGTTACAATTAACTATCATTTTTGCGTCGGATTCGAAAATTTAACTCACAGGAGAAGGATCATCTGGTGCCCGAGGCAACAATAGACCTTTGGAGACAAGTCGGCTGGAGGCCGATGTATTGAATCTCGACGCAATTTGAGTGTTCCATCGTCATTAGGAGGCCCTAAACGTTACAATTCACTATCAGTTTTGCGTCGGATTCGAAAATCTAGACTCACAGGAGAAGGACCATGTGGTGCCCGAGGCAGCAATAGACCCTTGGAGACAAGTCGGCTGGAGGCCGATGTATTGAATCTCGACGCAATTTGAGTGTTCCATCGGAATTAGGAGGCCCTGAACGTTACAATTAACTATCATTTTTGCGTCGGATTCGAAAATCTAGACTCACCGGAGACGGACCATGTGGTGCCCGAGGCAGCGATATCCCCTTCGAGACAAGTCGGCTGGAGGCCGATGTATTGAATCTCGACGCAATTTTAGAGTTCCATCGTCATTAGGAGGCCCTGAACGTTACAATTAACAATCATTTTTGCGTCGGATTCGAAAATCTAGACTTACAAGAGAACGAACGTAAGGTTCCCGAGGCAGCATTAGACCCTTGGAGACAAGTCGGCTGGAGGACGATGTATTGAATCTCGACGCAATTTGAGTGTCCCATCGTCATTAGGAGGCCCGAAACGTTACAGTTAACTATCATTATCGCGTCGGATTCGATAATCTAAAATCACAGGAGAACAACCATAAGGTGCCCGAGGCAGCATCAGACCCTTGGAGACAAGTAGGCTGGAGGCCGATGTATTGAATCTCGACGCAATTTGAGTGTTCCATCGTCATTACAAGGCCCTGAACGTTACAATTAACTATCATTTTTGCGTCGGATTCGAAAATCTAGACTCACCGGAGACGGACCATGTGGTGCCCGAGGCAGCGATATCCCCTTGGAGACAAGTCGGCTGGAGGCCGATGTATTGAATCTCGACGCAATTTGAGAGTTCCATCGTCATTAGGAGGCCCTGAACGTTACAATTATCAATCATTTTTGCGTCGGATTCGAAAATCTAGACTCACAGGAGAACGACCATAAGGTGCCCCAGGCAGCAATAGACCCTTGGAGACAAGTCGGCTGGAGGACGATGTATTGAATCTCGACGCAATTTGGGAGTTCCATCGGCATTAGGAGGCCCTGAACGTCTCAATTAACTATCATTTTTGCGTCGGATTCGAAAATCTAGACTCACAGGAGAAGGACCATGTGGTGACCGAGGCAGCAATAGACCCTTGGAGACAAGTCGGCTGCAGGGCGATGTATTGAATCTTGACGCAATTTGAGTGTTCCTTCGTCACTACAAGGCCCTGAAAGTTAGAATTAACTATCATTTTTGCGTCGGATTCGAAAATCTAGACTCACCGGAGACGGACCATGTGGTGCCCGAGGCAGCAATAGACCCTTTGAGACAAGTCGGCTGGAGGCCGATGTATTGAATCTCGACGCAATTTGAGAGTTCCATCGTCATTAGGAGGCCCTGAACGTTACAATTAACGATCATTTTTGCGTCGGATTCGAAAATCTAGACTCACAGGAGAACGACCATAAGGTGCCCGAGGCAGCAATAGACCCTTGGAGACAAGTCGGCTGGAGGCCGATGTAATGAAGACGCAATTTGAGTGTTCCATCGTCATTAGGAGGCCCCAAACGGTACAATTAACTATCATTTTTGCGTCGGATTCGATAATCTAGACTTACAAGAGAACGACCATAAGGTGCCCGAGGCAGCAACAGACCCTTGGAGACAAGTCGGCTGGAGGCCGATGTATTGAATCTCGACGCAATTTGAGTGTTCCATCGGCTTTAGGAGGCCATGAACGTTACAATTAACTATCATTTTTGCGTCGGATTCGAAAATCTAGACTTACAAGAGAACGACCATAAGGTGCCCGAGGCAGCAATAGACCCTTGGAGACAAGTCGGCTGGAGGCCGATGTATTGAATCTCGACGCAATTTGAGAGTTCCATCGTCATTAGGAGGCCCTGAACGTTACAATTCACTATCATTTTTGCGTCGGATTCGATAATCTAAACTCACAGAAGAACGACCATAAGGTGCCGAGGCAGCAACAGACCCTTGGAGACAAGTCGGCTGGAGGCCGATGTATTGAATCTCGACGCAATTTGAATGTTCCATCGTCATTAGGAGGGCCTGAACGTTACAATTACCTATCATTTTTGCGTCGGATTCGAAAATCTAGACTCACAGGAGAAGGACCATGTGGTGCCCGAGGCAGCAATAGACCCTTGGAGACAAGTCGGCTGCAGGCCGATGTTTTGAATCTTGACGCAATTTGAGTGTTCCATCGTCATTACAAGGCCCTGAACGTTACAATTAACTATCATTTTTGCGTCGGATTCGAAAATTTAGACTCACAGGAGAAAGACCGTGAGGTGCCTGAGGCAGCAACAGACCCTTGGAGACAAGTCGGCTGGAGGCCGATGTATTGAATCTCGACGCAATTTGAGTGTTCCATCGTCATTAGGAGGCCCTAAACGTTACAATTCACTATCAGTTTTGCGTCGGGTTCGAAAATCTAGACTCACAGGAGAAGGATCATCTGGTGCCCGAGGCAACGATAGACCTTTGGAGACAAGTCGGCTGGAGGCCGATGTATTGAGTCTCGACGCAATTTGAGTGTTCCATCGTCATTAGGAGGCCCTAAACGTTACAATTCACTATCAGTTTTGCGTCGGGTTCGAAAATCTAGACTCATAGGAAAAGGACCATGTGGTGCCCGAGGCAGCAATAGACCCTTGGAGACAAGTCGGCTGGAGGCCGATGTATTGAATCTCGACGCAATTTGAGTGTTCCATCGGAATTAGGAGGCCCTGAACGTTACAATTAACTATCATTTTTGCGTCGGATTCGAAAATCTAGACTCACCGGAGACGGACCATGTGGTGCCCGAGGCAGCGATATCCCCTTCGAGACAAGTCGGCTGGAGGCCGATGTATTGAATCTCGACGCAATTTGAGAGTTCCATCGTCATTAGGAGGCCCTGAACGTTACAATTAACAATCATTTTTGCGTCGGATTCGAAAATCTAGACTTACAAGAGAACGAACGTAAGGTTCCCGAGGCAGCATTAGACCCTTGGAGACAAGTCGGCTGGAGGACGATGTATTGAATCTCGACGCAATTTGAGTGTCCCATCGTCATTAGGAGGCCCGAAACGTTACAGTTAACTATCATTATTGCGTCGGATTCGATAATCTAAAATCACAGGAGAACAACCATAAGGTGCCCGAGGCAGCATCAGACCCTTGGAGACAAGTAGGCTGGAGGCCGATGTATTGAATCTCGACGCAATTTGAGTGTTCCATCGTCATTACAAGGCCCTGAACGTTACAATTAACTATCATTTTTGCGTCGGATTCGAAAATCTAGACTCACCGGAGACGGACCATGTGGTGCCCGAGGCAGCGATATCCCCTTGGAGACAAGTCGGCTGGAGGCCGATGTATTGAATCTCGACGCAATTTGAGAGTTCCATCGTCATTAGGAGGCCCTGAACGTTACAATTAACTATCATTTTTGCGTCGGAATCGATAATCTAAACTCACAGAAGAACGACCATAAGGTGCCGAGGCAGCAACAGACCCTTGGAGACAAGTCGGCTGGAGGCCGATGTATTGAATCTCGACGCAATTTGAGTGTTCCATCGTCATTAGGAGGGCCTGAACGTTACAATTAACTATCATTTTTGCGTCGGATTCGAAAATCTAGACTCACAGGAGAAGGACCATGTGGTGCCCGAGGCAGCAATAGACCCTTGGAGACAAGTCGGCTGCAGGCCGATGTTTTGAATCTTGACGCAATTTGAGTGTTCCATCGTCATTACAAGGCCCTGAACGTTACAATTAAGACTCATTTTTGCGTCGGATTCGAAAATCTAGACTCACAGGAGAACGACCATAAGGTGCCCGAGGCAGCAACAGACCCTTGGAGACAAGTCGGCTGGAGGCCGATGTTTTGAATCTCGACGCAATTTGAGTGTTCCATCGTCATTAGGAGGCCCTAAACGTTACAATTCACTATCATTTTTGCGTCGGATTCGAAAATCTAGACTCACAGGAGAAGGACCATGTGGTGCCCGAGGCAGCAACAGACCCTTGGAGACAAGTCGGCTGCAGGCCGATGTATTGAATCTTGACGCAATTTGAGTGTTCCATCGTCATTACAAGGCCCTGAACGTTACAATTAACTATCATTTTTGCGTCGGATTCGAAAATCTAGACTCACAGGAGAAGGACCATGAGGTGCCCGAGGCAGCAATAGACCCTTGGAGACAAGTCGGCTGGAGGCCGATGTATTGAATCTCGACGCAATTTGAGTGTTCCATCGTCATTACAAGGCCCTGAACGTTACAATTAACTATCATTTTTGCGTCGGATTCGAAAATATAGACTCACAGGAGAAAGACCATGAGGTGCCTGACCCTTGGAGACAAGTCGGCTGGAGGCCGATGTATTGAATCTCGACGCAATTTGAGTGTTCCATCGTCATTAGGAGGCCATGAACGTTACAATTAACTATCATCTTTGCGTCGGAATCGAAAATCTAGACTTACAAGAGAACGACCATAAGGTGCCCGAGGCAGCAATAGACCCTTGGAGACAAGTCGGCTGGAGGCCGATGTATTGAATCTCGACGCAATTTGAGAGTCCCATCGTCATTAGGAGGCCCTGAACGTTACAATTAACAATCATTTTTGCATCGGATTCGAAAATCTAGACTTACAAGAGAACGAACGTAAGGTTCCCGAGGCAGCATTAGACCCTTGGAGACAAGTCGGCTTCAGGACGATGTATTGAATCTCGACGCAATTTGAGTGTCCCATCGTCATTAGGAGGCCCTAAACGTTACAATTAACTATCATTATTGCGTCGGATTCGATAATCTAAAATCACAGGAGAACAACCATAAGGTGCGCGAGGCAGCAACAGACCCTTGGAGACAAGTAGGCTGGAGGCCGATGTATTGAATCTCGACGCAATTTGAGAGTTCCATCGTCATTAGGAGGCCCTGAACGTTACAATTAACAATCATTTTTGCGTCGGATTCGAAAATCTAGACTCACAGGAGAACGACCATAAGGTGCCCGAGGCAGCAATAGACCCTTGGAGACAAGTCGGCTGGAGGACGATGTATTGAATCTTGACGCAATTTGAGAGTTCCATCGGCATTACGAGGCCCTGAACGTTTCAATTAACTATTATTTTTGCGTCGGATTCGAAAATCTAGACTTACAAGAGAACGACCATAAGGTGCCCGAGGCAGCATTAGACCCTTGGAGACAAGTCGGCTAAGGGCCGATGTATTGAATCTCGACGCAATTTGAGTGTTCCATCGTCGTTAGGAGGCCCTAAACGTTACAATTAACTATCATTTTTGCGTCGGATTCGATAATCTAGACTTACAAGAGAACGACCATAAGGTGCCCGAGGCAGCAATAGACCCTTGGAGACAAGTCGGCTGGAGGCCGATGTATTGAATCTCGACGCAATTTGAGAGTTCCATCGTCATTAGGAGGCCCTGAACGTTACAATTAACTATCATTTTAGCGTCGGATTCGAAAATCTGGACTTACAAGAGAACGACCATGAGGTGCCTGAGACTGCAATATCGTCTTGGATACAAGTGGACTGGAGGTCGATGTATTGAATCTCGACGCAATTTGAGTCTTCTATCGTCATTAGGAGGCGCTGAACGTTACAATTCACTATCATTTTTGCGTCGGATTCGATAATCTAAACTCACAGGAGAACGACCATAAGGTGACGAGGCAGCAACAGACCCTTGGAGACAAGTCGGCTGGAGGCCGATGTATTGAATCTCGACGCAATTTGAGTGTTCCATCGTCATTAGGAGGCCCTGAACGTTACAATTAACTATCATTTTTGCGTCGGATTCGAAAATCTAGACTCACAGGAGAAGGACCATGTGGTGCCCGAGGCAGCAATAGACCCTTGGAGACAAGTCGGCTGCAGGCCGATGTATTGTATCTTGACGCAATTTGAGTGTTCCATCATCATTACAAGGCCCTGAACGTTACAATTAACTTTCATTTTTGCGTCGGATTCGAAAATCTAGACTCACAGGAGAACGACCATAAGGTGCCCGAGGCAGCAATAGACTCTTGGAGACAAGTCGGCTGGAGGCCGATGTATTGAATCTCGACGCAATTTGAGTGTTCCATCGGCATTAGGAGGCCCTGAACGTTACAATTAACTATCATTTTTGCGTCGGATTCAAAAATCTAGACTCACCGGAGACGGACCAAGTGGTGCCCGAGGCAGCAATAGACCCTTGGAGACAAGTCGGCTGCAGGCCGATGTATTGTATCTTGACGCAATTTGAGTGTTCCATCATCATTACAAGGCCCTGAACGTTACAATTAACTTTCATTTTTGCGTCGGATTCGAAAATCTAGACTCACAGGAGAACGACCATAAGGTGCCCGAGGCAGCAATAGACCCTTGGAGACAAGTCGGCTGGAGGCCGATGTATTGAATCTCGACGCAATTTGAGTGTTCCATCGGCATTAGGAGGCCCTGAACGTTACAATTAACTATCATTTTTGCGTCGGATTCAAAAATCTAGACTCACCGGAGACGGACCATGTGGTGCCCGAGGCAGCAATAGACCCTTGGAGACAAGTCGGCTGGAGGCCGATGTATTGAATCTCGACGCAATTTGAGAGTTCCATCGTCATTAGGAGGCCCTGAACGTTACAATTAACGATCATTTTTGCGTCGGATTCGAAAATCTAGACTCACAGGAGAACGACCATAAGGTGCCCGAGGCAGCAATAGACCCTTGGAGACAAGTCGGCTGGAGGCCGATGTAATGAAGACGCAATTTGAGTGTTCCATCGTCATTAGGAGGCCCCAAACGGTACAATTAACTATCATTTTTGCGTCGGATTCGATAATCTAGACTTACAAGAGAACGACCATAAGGTGCCCGAGGCAGCAACAGACCCTTGGAGACAAGTCGGCTGGAGGCCGATGTATTGAATCTCGACGCAATTTGAGTGTTCCATCGGCTTTAGGAGGCCATGAACGTTACAATTAACTATCATTTTTGCGTCGGATTCGAAAATCTAGACTTACAAGAGAACGACCATAAGGTGCCCGAGGCAGCAATAGACCCTAGGAGACAAGTCGGCTGGAGGCCGATGTATTGAATCTCGACGCAATTTGAGTGTTCCATCGTCATTAGGAGGGCCTGAACGTTACAATTAACTATCATTTTTGCGTCGGATTCGAAAATCTAGACTCACAGGAGAAGGACCATGTGGTGCCCGAGGCAGCAATAGACCCTTGGAGACAAGTCGGCTGCAGGCCGATGTTTTGAATCTTGACGCAATTTGAGTGTTCCATCGTCATTACAAGGCCCTGAACGTTACAATTAAGACTCATTTTTGCGTCGGATTCGAAAATCTAGACTCACAGGAGAACGACCATAAGGTGCCCGAGGCAGCAACAGACCCTTGGAGACAAGTCGGCTGGAGGCCGATGTTTTGAATCTCGACGCAATTTGAGTGTTCCATCGTCATTAGGAGGCCCTAAACGTTACAATTCACTATCATTTTTGCGTCGGATTCGAAAATCTAGACTCACAGGAGAAGGACCATGTGGTGCCCGAGGCAGCAACAGACCCTTGGAGACAAGTCGGCTGCAGGCCGATGTATTGAATCTTGACGCAATTTGAGTGTTCCATCGTCATTACAAGGCCCTGAACGTTACAATTAACTATCATTTTTGCGTCGGATTCGAAAATCTAGACTCACAGGAGAAGGACCATGAGGTGCCCGAGGCAGCAATAGACCCTTGGAGACAAGTCGGCTGGAGGCCGATGTATTGAATCTCGACGCAATTTGAGTGTTCCATCGTCATTACAAGGCCCTGAACGTTACAATTAACTATCATTTTTGCGTCGGATTCGAAAATTTAGACTCACAGGAGAAAGACCATGAGGTGCCTGACCCTTGGAGACAAGTCGGCTGGAGGCCGATGTATTGAATCTCGACGCAATTTGAGTGTTCCATCGTCATTAGGAGGCCATGAACGTTACAATTAACTATCATCTTTGCGTCGCAATCGAAAATCTAGACTTACAAGAGAACGACCATAAGGTGCCCGAGGCAGCAATAGACCCTTGGAGACAAGTCGGCTGGAGGCCGATGTATTGAATCTCGACGCAATTTGAGAGTCCCATCGTCATTAGGAGGCCCTGAACGTTACAATTAACAATCATTTTTGCATCGGATTCGAAAATCTAGACTTACAAGAGAACGAACGTAAGGTTCCCGAGGCAGCATTAGACCCTTGGAGACAAGTCGGCTTCAGGACGATGTATTGAATCTCGACGCAATTTGAGTGTCCCATCGTCATTAGGAGGCCCTAAACGTTACAATTAACTATCATTATTGCGTCGGATTCGATAATCTAAAATCACAGGAGAACAACCATAAGGTGCGCGAGGCAGCAACAGACCCTTGGAGACAAGTAGGCTGGAGGCCGATGTATTGAATCTCGACGCAATTTGAGAGTTCCATCGTCATTAGGAGGCCCTGAACGTTACAATTAACAATCATTTTTGCGTCGGATTCGAAAATCTAGACTCACAGGAGAACGACCATAAGGTGCCCGAGGCAGCAATAGACCCTTGGAGACAAGTCGGCTGGAGGACGATGTATTGAATCTTGACGCAATTTGAGAGTTCCATCGGCATTACGAGGCCCTGAACGTTTCAATTAACTATTATTTTTGCGTCGGATTCGAAAATCTAGACTTACAAGAGAACGACCATAAGGTGCCCGAGGCAGCATTAGACCCTTGGAGACAAGTCGGCTAAGGGCCGATGTATTGAATCTCGACGCAATTTGAGTGTTCCATCGTCGTTAGGAGGCCCTAAACGTTACAATTAACTATCATTTTTGCGTCGGATTCGATAATCTAGACTTACAAGAGAACGACCATAAGGTGCCCGAGGCAGCAATAGACCCTTGGAGACAAGTCGGCTGGAGGCCGATGTATTGAATCTCGACGCAATTTGAGAGTTCCATCGTCATTAGGAGGCCCTGAACGTTACAATTAACTATCATTTTTGCGTCGGATTCGAAAATCTGGACTTACAAGAGAACGACCATGAGGTGCCTGAGACTGCAATATCGTCTTGGATACAAGTGGACTGGAGGTCGATGTATTGAATCTCGACGCAATTTGAGTCTTCTATCGTCATTAGGAGGCGCTGAACGTTACAATTCACTATCATTTTTGCGTCGGATTCGATAATCTAAACTCACAGGAGAACGACCATAAGGTGCCGAGGCAGCAACAGACCCTTGGAGACAAGTCGGCTGGAGGCCGATGTATTGAATCTCGACGCAATTTGAGTGTTCCATCGTCATTAGGAGGCCCTGAACGTTACAATTAACTATCATTTTTGCGTCGGATTCGAAAATCTAGACTCACAGGAGAAGGACCATGTGGTGCCCGAGGCAGCAATAGACCCTTGGAGACAAGTCGGCTGCAGGCCGATGTATTGTATCTTGACGCAATTTGAGTGTTCCATCATCATTACAAGGCCCTGAACGTTACAATTAACTTTCATTTTTGCGTCGGATTCGAAAATCTAGACTCACAGGAGAACGACCATAAGGTGCCCGAGGCAGCAATAGACTCTTGGAGACAAGTCGGCTGGAGGCCGATGTATTGAATCTCGACGCAATTTGAGTGTTCCATCGGCATTAGGAGGCCCTGAACGTTACAATTAACTATCATTTTTGCGTCGGATTCAAAAATCTAGACTCACCGGAGACGGACCAAGTGGTGCCCGAGGCAGCAATAGACCCTTGGAGACAAGTCGGCTGCAGGCCGATGTATTGTATCTTGACGCAATTTGAGTGTTCCATCATCATTACAAGGCCCTGAACGTTACAATTAACTTTCATTTTTGCGTCGGATTCGAAAATCTAGACTCACAGGAGAACGACCATAAGGTGCCCGAGGCAGCAATAGACCCTTGGAGACAAGTCGGCTGGAGGCCGATGTATTGAATCTCGACGCAATTTGAGTGTTCCATCGGCATTAGGAGGCCCTGAACGTTACAATTAACTATCATTTTTGCGTCGGATTCAAAAATCTAGACTCACCGGAGACGGACCATGTGGTGCCCGAGGCAGCAATAGACCCTTGGAGACAAGTCGGCTGGAGGCCGATGTATTGAATCTCGACGCAATTTGAGAGTTCCATCGTCATTAGGAGGCCCTGAACGTTACAATTAACGATCATTTTTGCGTCGGATTCGAAAATCTAGACTCACAGGAGAACGACCATAAGGTGCCCGAGGCAGCAATAGACCCTTGGAGACAAGTCGGCTGGAGGCCGATGTAATGAAGACGCAATTTGAGTGTTCCATCGTCATTAGGAGGCCCCAAACGGTACAATTAACTATCATTTTTGCGTCGGATTCGATAATCTAGACTTACAAGAGAACGACCATAAGGTGCCCGAGGCAGCAACAGACCCTTGGAGACAAGTCGGCTGGAGGCCGATGTATTGAATCTCGACGCAATTTGAGTGTTCCATCGGCTTTAGGAGGCCATGAACGTTACAATTAACTATCATTTTTGCGTCGGATTCGAAAATCTAGACTTACAAGAGAACGACCATAAGGTGCCCGAGGCAGCAATAGACCCTAGGAGACAAGTCGGCTGGAGGCCGATGTATTGAATCTCGACGCAATTTGAGAGTTCCATCGTCATTAGGAGGCCCTGAACGTTACAATTCACTATCATTTTTGCGTCGGATTCGATAATCTAAACTCACAGAAGAACGACCATAAGGTGCCGAGGCAGCAACAGACCCTTGGAGACAAGTCGGCTGGAGGCCGATGTATTGAATCTCGACGCAATTTGAGTGATCCATCGTCATTAGGAGGGCCTGAACGTTCCAATTAACTATCATTTTTGCGTCGGATTCGAAAATCTAGACTCACAGGAGAAGGACCATGTGGTGCCCGAGGCAGCAATAGACCCTTGGAGACAAGTCGGCTGCAGGCCGATGTTTTGAATCTTGACGCAATTTGAGTGTTCCATCGTCATTACAAGGCCCTGAACGTTACAATTAACTATCATTTTTGCGTCGGATTCGAAAATCTAGACTCACAGGAGAAGGACCATGAGGTGCCCGAGGCAGCAATAGACCCTTGGAGACAAGTCGGCTGGAGGCCGATGTATTGAATCTCGACGCAATTTGAGTGTTCCATCGTCATTACAAGGCCCTGAACGTTACTATTAACTATCATTTTTGCGTCGGATTCGAAAATTTAGACTCACAGGAGAAAGACCATGAGGTGCCTGAGGCAGCAACAGACCCTTGGAGACAAGTCGGCTGGAGGCCGATGTATTGAATCTCGACGCAATTTGAGTGTTCCATCGTCATTAGGAGGCCATGAACGTTACAATTAACTATCATCTTTGCGTCGGAATCGAAAATCTAGACTTACAAGAGAACGACCATAAGGTGCCCGAGGCAGCAATAGACCCTTGGAGACAAGTCGGCTGGAGGCCGATGTATTGAATCTCGACGCAATTTGAGTGTTCCATCGTCATTACAAGGCCCTGAACGTTACAATTAACTATCATTTTTGCGTCGGATTCGAAAATTTAGACTTACAGGAGAAAGACCATGAGGTGCCTGAGGCAGCAACAGACCCTTGGAGACAAGTCGGCTGGAGGCCGATGTATTGAATCTCGACGCAATTTGAGTGTTCCATCGTCATTAGGAGGCCATGAACGTTACAATTAACTATCATTTTTGCGTCGGATTCGAAAATCTAGACTCACAGGAGAAGGACCATGTGGTGCCCGAGGCAGCAACAGACCCTTGGAGACAAGTCGGCTGCAGGCCGATGTATTGAATCTTGACGCAATTTGAGTGTCCCATCGTCATTACAAGGCCCTGAACGTTACAATTAACTATCATTTTTGCGTCGGATTCGAAAATCTAGACTCACAGGAGAAGGACCATGAGGTGCCCGAGGCAGCAATAGACCCTTGGAGACAAGTCGGCTGGAGGCCGATGTATTGAATCTCGACGCAATTTGAGTGTTCCATCGTCATTACAAGGCCCTGAACGTTACAATTAACTATCATTTTTGCGTCGGATTCGAAAATTTAGACTCACAGGAGAAAGACCATGAGGTGCCTGAGGCAGCAACAGACCCTTGGAGACAAGTCGGCTGGAGGCCGATGTATTGAATCTCGACGCAATTTGAGTGTTCCATCGTCATTAGGAGGCCATGAACGTTACAATTAACTATCATCTTTGCGTCGGAATCGAAAATCTAGACTTACAAGAGAACGACCATAAGGTGCCCGAGGCAGCAATAGACCCTTGGAGACAAGTCGCCTGGAGGCCGATGTATTGAATCTCGACGCAATTTGAGAGTCCCATCGTCATTAGGAGGCCCTGAACGTTACAATTAACAATCATTTTTGCATCGGATTCGAAAATCTAGACTTACAAGAGAACGAACGTAAGGTTCCCGAGGCAGCATTAGACCCTTGGAGACAAGTCGGCTTCAGGACGATGTATTGAATCTCGACGCAATTTGAGTGTCCCATCGTCATTAGGAGGCCCTAAACGTTACAATTAACTATCATTATTGCGTCGGATTCGATAATCTAAAATCACAGGAGAACAACCATAAGGTGCCCGAGGCAGCAACAGACCCTTGGAGACAAGTAGGCTGGAGGCCGATGTATTGAATCTCGACGCAATTTGAGAGTTCCATCGACATTAGGAGGCCCTGAACGTTACAATTAACTATCATTTTTGCGTCGGATTCAAAAATCTAGACTCACCGGAGACGGACCATGTGGTGCCCGAGGCAGCGATATCCCCTTGGAGACAAGTCGGCTGGAGGACGATGTATTGAATCTCGACGCAATTTGAGTGTTCCATCGGCATTAGGAGGCCCTGAACGTTACAATTAACAATCATTTTTCCGTCGGATTCGAAAATCTAGACTTACAAGAGAACGAACTTAAGGTTCCCGAGGCAGCATTAGACCCTTGGAGACAGTTTTGCGTCGGGTTCGAAAATCTAGACTCACAGGAGAAGGACCATGTGGTGCCCAAGGCAGCAATAGACCCTTGGAGACAAGTCGGCTGGAGGCCGATGTATTGAATCTCGACGCAATTTGAGTGTTCCATCGGCATTAGGAGGCCCTGAACGTTACAATTCACTATCATTTTTGCGTCGGATTCGAAAATCTAGACTTACAAGAGAACGACCATGAGGTGCCTGAGACTGCATTATCCTCTTGGATACAAGTGGACTGGAGGTCGATGTATTGAATCTCGACGCAATTTGAGTGTTCCATCGGCATTAGGAGGCCCTGAACGTTACAATTAACTATCATTTTTGCGTCGGATTCGAAAATCTAGACTCACCGGAGACGGACCATGTGGTGCCCGAGGCAGCGATATCCCCTTGCAGACAAGTCGGCTGGAGGCCGATGTATTGAATCTCGACGCAATTTGAGAGTTCCATCGTCATTACAAGGCCCTGAACGTTACAATTAACTATCATTTTTGCGTCGGATTCGAAAATTTAGACTCACAGGAGAAAGACCATGAGGTGCCTGAGGCAGCAACAGACCCTTGGAGACAAGTCGGCTGGAGGCCGATGTATTGAATCTCGACGCAATTTGAGTGTTCCATCGTCATTAGGAGGCCCTAAACGTTACAATTCACTATCAGTTTTGCGTCGGGTTCGAAAATCTAGACTCACAGGAGAAGGACCATGTGGTGCCCAAGACAGCAATAGACCCTTGGAGACAAGTCGGCTGGAGGCCGATGTATTGAATCTCGACGCAATTTGAGTGTTCCATCGGCATTAGGAGGCCCTGAACGTTACAATTAACAATCATTTTTGCGTCGGATTCGAAAATCTAGACTTACAAGAGAACGAACTTAAGGTTCCCGAGGCAGCATTAGACCCTTGGAGACAAGTCGGCTGGAGGACGATGTATTGAATCTCGACGCAATTTGAGTGTTTCATCGTTATTACAAGGCCCTGAACGTTACAATTAACTATCATTTTTGCGTCGGATTCAAAAATCTAGACTCACCGGAGACGGACCATGTGGTGCCCGTGGCAGCGATATCCCCTTGGAGACAAGTCGGCTGGAGGACGATGTATTGAATCTCGACGCAATTTGAGAGTTCCATCGGCATTAGGAGGCCCTGTACGTTTCAATTAACTATCATTTTTGCGTCGGATTCGAAAATTTAGACTTACAGGAGAAAGACCATAAGGTGCCCGAGGCAGCATTAGACCCTTGGAGACAAGTCGGCTGGAGGACGATGTAATGAATCTCGACGCAATTTGAGTGTTCCATCGTCATTAGGAGGCCCTAAACGGTACAATTAACTATCATTTTTGCGTCGGATTCGATAATCTAGACTTACAAGAGAACGACCATAAGGTGCCCGAGGCAGCAACAGACCCTTGGAGACAAGTCGGCTGGAGGCCGATGTATTGAATCTCGACGCAATTTGAGTGTTCCATCGGCATTAGGAGGCCATGAACGTTACAATTAACTATCATTTTTGCGTCGGATTCGAAAATCTAGACTTACAAGAGAACGACCATAAGGTGCCCGAGGCAGCAATAGACCCTTGGAGACAAGCCGGCTGGAGGCCGATGTATTGAATCTCGACGCAATTTGAGTGTTCCATCGTCATTAGGAGGCCCTAAACGTTACTATCATTTTTGCGTCGGATTCGAAAATCTAGACTTACAAGAGAACGACCATGAGGTGCCTGAGACTGCATTATCCTCTTGGATACAAGTGGACTGGAGGTCGATGTATTGAATCTCGACGCAATTTGAGTGTTCCATCGGCATTAGGAGGCCCTGAACGTTACAATTAACTATCATTTTTGCGTCGGATTCGAAAATCTAGACTCACCGGAGACGGACCATGTGGTGCCCGAGGCAGCGATATCCCCTTGCAGACAAGTCGGCTGGAGGCCGATTTATTGAATCTCGACGCAATTTGAGATTTCCATCGTCATTACAAGGCCCTGAACGTTACAATTAACTATCATTTTTGCGTCGGATTCGAAAATTTAGACTCACAGGAGAAAGACCATGAGGTGCCTGAGGCAGCAACAGACCCTTGGAGACAAGTCGGCTGGAGGCCGATGTATTGAATCTCGACGCAATTTGAGTGTTCCATCGTCATTAGGAGGCCCTAAACGTTACAATTCACTATCAGTTTTGTGTCGGGTTCGAAAATCTAGACTCACAGGAGAAGGACCATGTGGTGCCCAAGACAGCAATAGACCCTTGGAGACAAGTCGGCTGGAGGCCGATGTATTGAATCTCGACGCAATTTGAGTGTTCCATCGGCATTAGGAGGCCCTGAACGTTACAATTAACAATCATTTTTGCGTCGGATTCGAAAATCTAGACTTACAAGAGAACGAACTTAAGGTTCCCGAGGCAGCATTAGACCCTTGGAGACAAGTCGGCTGGAGGACGATGTATTGAATCTCGACGCAATTTGAGTGTCCCATCGTCATTAGGAGGCCCTAAACGTTACAATTAACTATCATTATTGCGTCGGATTCGATAATCTAAAATCACAGGAGAACAACCATTAGGTGCCCGAGGCAGCAACATACCCTTGGAGACAAGTAGGCTGGAGGCCGATGTATTGAATGTCGACGCAATTTGAGTGTTTCATCGTTATTACAAGGCCCTGAACGTTACAATTAACTATCATTTTTGCGTCGGATTCAAAAATCTAGACTCACCGGAGACGGACCATGTGGTGCCCGAGGCAGCGATATCCCCTTGGAGACAAGTCGGCTGGAGGCCGATGTATTGATTCTCGACGCAATTTGAGAGTTCCATCGTCATTACAAGGTCCTGAACGTTACAATTAACTATCATTTTTGCGTCGATTTCGAAAATTTATACTTACAGGAGAAAGACCATGAGGTGCCTGAGGCAGCAACAGACCCTTGGAGACAAGTCGGCTGGAGGCCGATGTATTGAATCTCGACGCAATTTGAGTGTTCCATCGTCATTAGGAGGCCCTAAACGTTACAATTCACTATCAGTTTAGCGTCGGGTTCGAAAATCTAGACTCACAGGAGAAGGACCATGTGGTGCCCAAGGCAGCAATAGACCCTTGGAGACAAGTCGGCTGGAGGCCGATGTATTGAATCTCGACGCAATTTGAGTGTTCCATCGGCATTAGGAGGCCCTGAACGTTACAATTAACAATCATTTTTGCGTCGGATTCGAAAATCTAGACTTACAAGAGAACGAACTTAAGGTTCCCGAGGCAGCATAGACCCTTGGAGACAAGTCGGCTGGAGGACGATGTATTGAATCTCGACGCAATTTGAGTGTCCCATCGTCATTAGGAGGCCCTAAACGTTACAATTAACTATCATTATTGCGTCGGATTCGATAATCTAAAATCACAGGAGAACAACCATTAGGTGCCCGAGGCAGCAACATACACTTGGAGACAAGTAGGCTGGAGGCCGATGTATTGATTCTCGACGCAATTTGAGAGTTCCATCGTCATTACAAGGCCCTGAACGTTACAATTAACTATCATTTTTGCGTCGGATTCGAAAATTTAGACTTACAGGAGAAAGACCATGAGGTGCCTGAGGCAGCAACAGACCCTTGGAGACAAGTCGGCTGGAGGCCGATGTATTGAATCTCGACTCAATTTGAGTGTTCCATCGTATTAGGAGGCCCTAAACGTTACAATTCACTATCAGTTTTGCGTCGGATTCGAAAATCTAGACTTACAAGAGAACGACCATAAGGTGCCCGAGGGAGCATTAGACCCTTGGAGACAAGACGGCTGGAGGCCGATGTATTGAATCTCGACGCAATTTGAGTGTTCCATCGTCATTAGGAGGCCCTAAACGGTACAATTAACTATCATTTTTGCGTCGGATTCGATAATCTAGACTTACAAGAGAACGACCATAAGGTGCCCGAGGCAGCAATAGACCCTTGGCGACAAGTCGGCTGGAGGCCGATGTATTGAATCTCGACGCAATTTGAGAGTTCCATCGTCATTAGGAGGCCCTGAACGTTACAATTAACTATCATTTTTGCGACGGATTCGAAAATCTAGACTTACAAGAGAACGACCATGAGGTGCCTGAGACTGCAATATCCTCTTGGATACAAGTCGACTGGAGGTCGATGTATTGAATCTCGACGCAATTTGAGTCTTCTATCGTCATTAGGAGGCGCCGAACGTTACAATTAACTATCATTTTTGCGTCGGATTCGAAAATCTAGACTCACAGGAGACCGACCATAAGGTGCCCGAGGCAGCAACAGACCCTTGAGACAAGTAGGCTGGAGGCCGATGTATTGAATCTCGACGCAATTTGAGAGTTCCATCGACATTAGGAGGCCCTGAACGTTACAATTAACAATCATTTTTGCGTCGGATTCGAAAATCTAGACTCACAGGAGAACGACCATAAGGTGCCCGAGGCAGCAATAGACCCTTGGAGACAAGTCGGCTGGAGGACGATGTATTGAATCTCGACGCAATTTGAGAGTTCCGTCGGCATTAGGAGGCCCTGAACGTTTCAATTAACTATCATTTTTGCGTCGGATTCGAAAATCTAGACTTACAAGAGAACGACCATAAGGTGCCCGAGGCAGCATTAGACCCTTGGAGACAAGTCGGCTGGAGGCCGATGTATTGAATCTCGACGCAATTTGAGCGTTCCATCGTCATTAGGAGGACCTAAACGTTACAATTCACTATCATTTTTGCGTCGGATTCGAAAATCTAGACTTACAAGAGAACGACGATGAGGTGCCTGAGACTGCATTATCCTCTTGGATACAAGTGGACTGGAGGTCGATGTATTGAATCTCGACGCAATTTGAGTGTTCCATCGGCATTAGGAGGCCCTGAACGTTACAATTAACTATCATTTTTGCGTCGGATTCGAAAATCTAGACTCACCGGAGACGGACCATGTGGTGCCCGAGGCAGCGATATCCCCTTGCAGACAAGTCGGCTGGAGGCCGATGTATTGAATCTCGACGCAATTTGAGTGTTCCATCGGCATTAGGAGGCCCTAAACGGTACAATTAACTATCATTTTTGCGTCGGATTCGATAATCTAGACTTACAACAGAACGACCATAAGGTGCCCGAGGCAGCAACAGACCCTTGGAGACAAGTCGGCTGGAGGCCGATGTATTGAATCTCGACGCAATTTGAGTGTTCCATCGGCATTAGGAGGCCATGAACGTTACAATTAACTATCATTTTTGCGTCGGATTCGAAAATCTAGACTTACAAGAGAACGACCATAAGGTGCCCGAGGCAGCAATAGACCCTTTGAGACAAGTCGGCTGGAGGCCGATGTATTGAATCTCGACGCAATTTGAGAGTTCCATCGTCATTAGGAGGCCCTGAACGTTACAATTAACAATCATTTTTGCGTCGGATTCGAAAATCTAGACTCACAGGAGAACGACCATAAGGTGCCAGAGGCAGCAATAGACCCTTGGAGACAAGTCGGCTGGAGGACGATGTATTGATTCTCGACGCAATTTGAGAGTTCCATCGGCATTAGGAGGCCCTGAACGTTTCAATTAACTATCAGTTTTGCGTCGGATTCGAAAATCTAGACTCACAGGAGAACGACCATAATGTGCCCGAGGCAGCAATAGACCCTTGGAGACAAGTCGGCTGGAGGACGATGTACTGAATCTCGACGCAATTTGAGAGATCCATCGGCATTACGAGGCCCTGAACGTTTCAATTAACTATCATTTTTGCGTCGGATTCGAAAATCTAGACTTACAAGAGAACGACCATAAGGTGCCCGAGGGAGCATTAGACCCTTGGAGACAAGACGGCTGGAGGCCGATGTACTGAATCTCGACGCAATTTGAGTGTTCCATCGTCATTAGGAGGCCCTAAACGGTACAATTAACTATCATTTTTGCGTCGGATTCGATAATCTAGACTTACAAGAGAACGACCATAAGGTGCCCGAGGCAGCAATAGACCCTTGGCGACAAGTCGGCTGGAGGCCGATGTATTGAATCTCGACGCAGTTTGAGAGTTCCATCGTCATTAGGAGGCCCTGAACGTTACAATTAACTATCATTTTTGCGACGGATTCGAAAATCTAGACTTACAAGAGAACGACCATGAGGTGCCTGAGACTGCAATATCCTCTTGGATACAAGTCGACTGGAGGTCGATGTATTGAATCTCGACGCAATTTGAGTCTTCTATCGTCATTAGGAGGCGCCGAACGTTACAATTAACTATCATTTTTGCGTCGGATTCGAAAATCTAGACTCACAGGAGAACGACCATAAGGTGCCCGAGGCAGCAACAGACCCTTGGAGACAAGTAGGCTGGAGGTCGATGTATTGAATCTCGACGCAATTTGAGAGTTCCATCGACATTAGGAGGCCCTGAACGTTACAATTGACAATCATTTTTGCGTCGGATTCGAAAATCTAGACTCACAGGAGAACGACCATAAGGTGCCCGAGGCAGCAATAGACCCTTGGAGACAAGTCGGCTGGAGGACGATGTATTGAATCTCGACGCAATTTGAGAGTTCCGTCGGCATTAGGAGGCCCTGAACGTTTCAATTAACTATCATTTTTGCGTCGGATTCGAAAATCTAGACTTACAAGAGAAAGACCATAAGGTGCCCGAGGCAGCATTAGACCCTTGGAGACAAGTCGGCTGGAGGCCGATGTATTGAATCTCGACGCAATTTGAGCGTTCCATCGTCATTAGGAGGACCTAAACGTTACAATTCACTATCATTTTTGCGTCGGATTCGAAAATCTAGACTTACAAGAGAACGACGATGAGGTGCCTGAGACTGCATTATCCTCTTGGATACAAGTGGACTGGAGGTCGATGTATTGAATCTCGACGCAATTTGAGTGTTCCATCGGCATTAGGAGGCCCTGAACGTTACAATTAACTATCATTTTTGCGTCGGATTCGAAAATCTAGACTCACCGGAGACGGACCATGTGGTGCCCGAGGCAGCGATATCCCCTTGCAGACAAGTCGGCTGGAGGCCGATGTATTGAATCTCGACGCAATTTGAGTGTTCCATCGGCATTAGGAGGCCCTGAACGTTACAATTAACAATCATTTTTGCGTCGGATTCGAAAATCTAGACTTACAAGAGAACGAACTTAAGGTTCCCGAGGCAGCATTAGACGCTTGGAGACAAGTCGGCTGGAGGACGATGTATTAAATCTCGACGCAATTTGTGTGTCCCATCGTCATTAGGAGGCCCTAAACGTTACAATTAACTATCATTATTGCGTCGGATTCGATAATGTAAAATCACAGGAGAACAACCATTAGGTGCCCGAGGCAGCAACATACCCTTGGAGACAAGTAGTCTGGAGGCCGATGTATTGAATCTCGACGCAATTTGAGTGTTTCATCGTTATTACAAGGCCCTGAACGTTACAATTAACTATCATTTTTGCGTCGGATTCGAAAATCTAGACTCACCGGAGACGGACCATGTGGTGCCCGAGGCAGCGATATCCCCTTGGAGACAAGTCGGCTGGAGGCCGATGTATTGAATCTCGACGCAATTTGAGAGTTCCATCGTCATTAGGAGGCCCTGAATGTTACAATTAACAATCATTTTTGCGTCGTATTTGAAAATCTAGACTCACAGGAGAACGACCATAAGGTGCCCGAGGCAGCAATAGACCCTTTGAGACAAGTCGGCTGGAGGACGATGTATTGATTCTCGACGCAATTTGAGAGTTCCATCGGCATTAGGAGGCCCTGAACGTTTCAATTAACTATCATTTTTGCGTCGGATTCGAAAATCTAGACTTACAAGAGAACGACCATAAGGTGCCCGAGGCAGCAATAGACCCTTGGAGACAAGTCGGCTGGAGGACGATGTATTGATTCTCGACGCAATTTGAGAGTTCCATCGGCATTAGGAGGCCCTGAACGTTTCAATTAACTATCATTTTTGCGTCGGATTCGAAAATCTAGACTTACAAGAGAACGACCATAAGGTGCCCCAGGCAGCATTAGACCCTTGGAGACAAGTCGGCTGGAGGCCGATGTATTGAATCTCGACGCAATTTGAGTGTTCCATCGTCATTAGGAGGCCCTAAACGGTACAATTAACTATCATTTTTGCGTCGGATTCGATAATCTAGACTTACAAGAGAACGACCATAAGGTGCCCGAGGCAGCAACAGACCCCTGGAGACAAGTCGGCTGGAGGCCGATGTATTGAATCTCGACGCAATTTGAGTGTTCCATCGGCATTAGGAGGCCATGAACGTTACAATTAACTATCATTTTTGCGTCGGATTCGAAAATCTAGACTTACAAGAGAACGACCATAAGGTGCCCGAGGCAGCAATAGACGCTTTGAGACAAGTCGGCTGGAGGCCGATGTATTGAATCTCGACGCAATTTGAGTGTTCCATCGTCATTAGGAGGCCCTAAACGGTACAATTAACTATCATTTTTGCGTCGGATTCGATAATCTAGACTTACAAGAGAACGACCATAAGGTGCCCGAGGCAGCAATAGACCCTTGGAGACAAGTCGGCTGGAGGCCGATGTATTGAATCTCGACGCAATTTGAGAGTTCCATCGTCATTAGGAGGCCCTGAACGTTACAATTAACTATCATTTTTGCGACGGATTCGAAAATCTAGACTTACAAGAGAACGACCATGAGGTGCCTGAGACTGCAATATCCTCTTCGATACAAGTCGACTGGAGGTCGATGTATTGAATCTCGACGCAATTTGAGTCTTCTATCGTCATTAGGAGGCGCCGAACGTTACAATTAACTATCATTTTTGCGTCGGATTCGAAAATCTTGACTCACAGGAGAACGACCATAAGGTGCCCGAAGCAGCAACAGACCCTTGGAGACAAGTAGGCTGGAGGCCGATGTATTGAATCTCGACGCAATTTGAGAGTTCCATCGACATTAGGAGGCCCTGAACGTTACAATTAACAATCATTTTTGCGTCGGATTCGAAAATCTAGACTCACAGGAGAACGACCATAAGGTGCCCGAGGCAGCAATAGACCCTTGGAGACAAGTCGGCTGGAGGACGATGTATTGAATCTCGACGCAATTTGAGTGTTCCATCGTCATTAGGAGGCCCTAAGCGGTACAATTAACAATCATTTTTGCGTCGGATTCGATAATCTAGACTTACAAGAGAACGACCATGAGGTGCCTGAGACTGCATTATCCTCTTGGATACAAGTGGACTGGAGGTCGATGTATTGAATCTCGACGCAATTTGAGTGTTCCATCGGCATTAGGAGGCCCTGAACGTTACAATTAACAATCATTTTTGCGTCGGATTCGAAAATCTAGACTTACAAGAGAACGAACTTAAGGTTCCCGAGGCAGCATTAGACCCTTGGAGACAAGTCGGCTGGAGGACGATGTATTGAATCTCGACGCAATTTGTGTGTCCCATCGTCATTAGGAGGCCCTAAACGTTACAATTAACTATCATTATTGCGTCGGATTCGATAATGTAAAATCACAGGAGAACAACCATTAGGTGCCCGAGGCAGCAACATACCCTTGGAGACAAGTAGGCTGGAGGCCGATGTATTGAATCTCGACGCTATTTGAGTGATTCATCGTTATTACAATTCCCTGAACGTTACAATTAACTATCATTTTTGCGTCGGATTCGAAAATCTAGACTCACCGGAGACGGACCATGTGGTGCCCGAGGCAGCGATATCCCCTTGGAGACAAGTCGGCTGGAGGCCGATGTATTGAATCTCGACGCAATTTGAGAGTTCTATCGTCATTAGGAGGCCCTGAACGTTACAATTAACAATCATTTTTGCGTCGGATTCGAAAATCTAGACTTACAAGAGAACGACCATAAGATGCCCGAGGCAGTACCAGATCCTTGGAGACAAGTCGGCTGGACGCCGATGTATTGAATCTCGACGCAATTTGAGTGTTCCATCGGCATTAGGAGGCCATGAACGTTACAATTAACTATCATTTTTGCGTCGGATTCGAAAATCTAGACTTACAAGAGAACGACCATAAGGTGCCCGAGGCAGCAATAGACGCTTTGAGACAAGTCGGCTGGAGGCCGATGTATTGAATCTCGACGCAATTTGAGTGTTCCATCGTCATTAGGAGGCCCTAAACGGTACAATTAACTATCATTTTTGCGTCGGATTCGATAATCTAGACTTACAAGAGAACGACCATAAGGTGCCCGAGGCAGCAATAGACCCTTGGAGACAAGTCGGCTGGAGGCCGATGTATTGAATCTCGACGCAATTTGAGAGTTCCATCGTCATTAGGAGGCCCTGAACGTTACAATTAACTATCATTTTTGCGACGGATTCGAAAATCTAGACTTACAAGAGAACGACCATGAGGTGCCTGAGGCAGCATTAGACCCTTGGAGACAAGTCGGCTGGAGGCCGATGTATTGAATCTCGACGCAATTTGAGTGTTCCATCGTCATTAGGAGGCCCTAAACGGTACAATTAACAATCATTTTTGCGTCGGATTCGATAATCTAGACTTACAAGAGAACGACCATAAGATGCCCGAGGCAGTACCAGACCCTTGGAGACAAGTCGGCTGGAGGCCGATGTATTGAATCTCGACGCAATTTGAGTGCTCCATCGGCATTAGGAGGCCATGAACGTTACAATTAACTATCATTTTTGCGTCGGATTCGAAAATCTAGACTTACAAGAGAACGACCATAAGGTGCCCGAGGCAGCAATAGACCCTTGGAGACAAGCCGGCTGGAGGCCGATGTATTGAATCTCGACGCAATTTGAGTGTTCCATCGTCATTAGGAGGCCCTAAACGTTACAATTCACTATCATTTTTGCGTCGGATTCGAAAATCTAGACTTACAAGAGAACGACCATGAGGTGCCTGAGACTGCATTATCCTCTTGGATACAAGTGGACTGGAGGTCGATGTATTGAATCTCGACGCAATTTGAGTGTTCCATCGGCATTAGGAGGCCCTGAACGTTACAATTAACAATCATTTTTGCGTCGGATTCGAAAATCTAGACTTACAAGAGAACGAACTTAAGGTTCCCGAGGCAGCATTAGACCCTTGGAGACAAGTCGGCTGGAGAACGATGTATTGAATCTCGACGCAATTTGTGTGTCCCATCGTCATTAGGAGGCCCAAAACGTTACAATTAACTATCATTATTGCGTCGGATTCGATAATGTAAAATCACAGGAGAACAACCATTAGGTGCCCGAGGCAGCAACATACCATTGGAGACAAGTAGGCTGGAGGCCGATGTATTGAATCTCGACGCAATTTGAGTGTTTCATCGTTATTACAAGGCCCTGAACGTTACAATTAACTATCATTTTTGCGTCGGATTCGAAAATCTAGACTCACCGGAGACGGACCATGTGGTGCCCGAGGCAGCGATATCCCCTTGGAGACAAGTCGGCTGGAGGCCGATGTATTGAATCTCGACGCAATTTGAGAGTTCCATCGTCATTAGGAGGCCCTGAACGTTACAATTAACAATCATTTTTGCGTCGGATTCGAAAATCTAGACTCACAGGAGAACGACCATAAGGTGCCCGACGCAGCAATAGACCCTTGGAGACAAGTCGGCTGGAGGCCGATGTATTGATTCTCGACGCAATTTGAGAGTTCCATCGGCATTAGGAGGCCCTGAACGTTTCAATTAACTATCATTTTTGCGTCGGATTCGAAAATCTAGACTCACAGGAGAACGACCATAAGGTGCCCGAGGCAGCAATAGACCCTTGGAGACAAGTCGGCTGGAGGCCGATGTATTGAATCTCGACGCAATTTGAGAGTTCCATCGTCATTAGGAGGCCCTGAACGTTACAATTAACAATCATTTTTGCGTCGGATTCGAAAATCTAGACTCACAGGAGAACGACCATAAGGTGCCCGAGGCAGCAATAGACCCTTGGAGACAAGTCGGCTGGAGGACGATGTATTGATTCTCGACGCAATTTGAGAGTTCCATCGGCATTAGGAGGCCCTGAACGTTTCAATTAACTATCATTTTTGCGTCGGATTCGAAAATCTAGACTTACAGGAGAACGACCATAAGGTGCCCCAGGCAGCATTAGACCCTTGGAGACAAGTCGGCTGGAGGCCGATGTATTGAATCTCGACGCAATTTGAGTGTTCCATCGTCATTAGGAGGCCCTAAACGGTACAATTAACTATCATTTTTGCGTCGGATTCGATAATCTAGACTTACAAGAGAACGACCATAAGGTGCCCGAGGCAGCAACAGACCCTTGGAGACAAGTCGGCTGGAGGCCGATGTATTGAATCTCGACGCAATTTGAGTGTTCCATCGGCATTAGGAGGCCATGAACGTTACAATTAACTATCATTTTTGCGTCGGATTCGAAAATCTAGACTTACAAGAGAAAGACCATAAGGTGCCCGAGGCAGCATTAGACCCTTGGAGACAAGTCGGCTGGAGGCCGATGTATTGAATCTCGACGCAATTTGAGCGTTCCATCGTCATTAGGAGGACCTAAACGTTACAATTCACTATCATTTTTGCGTCGGATTCGAAAATCTAGACTTACAAGAGAACGACGATGAGGTGCCTGAGACTGCATTATCCTCTTGGATACAAGTGGACTGGAGGTCGATGTATTGAATCTCGACGCAATTTGAGTGTTCCATCGGCATTAGGAGGCCCTGAACGTTACAATTAACTATCATTTTTGCGTCGGATTCGAAAATCTAGACTCACCGGAGACGGACCATGTGGTGCCCGAGGCAGCGATATCCCCTTGCAGACAAGTCGGCTGGAGGCCGATGTATTGAATCTCGACGCAATTTGAGTGTTCCATCGGCATTAGGAGGCCCTGAACGTTACAATTAACAATCATTTTTGCGTCGGATTCGAAAATCTAGACTTACAAGAGAACGAACTTAAGGTTCCCGAGGCAGCATTAGACGCTTGGAGACAAGTCGGCTGGAGGACGATGTATTAAATCTCGACGCAATTTGTGTGTCCCATCGTCATTAGGAGGCCCTAAACGTTACAATTAACTATCATTATTGCGTCGGATTCGATAATGTAAAATCACAGGAGAACAACCATTAGGTGCCCGAGGCAGCAACATACCCTTGGAGACAAGTAGTCTGGAGGCCGATGTATTGAATCTCGACGCAATTTGAGTGTTTCATCGTTATTACAAGGCCCTGAACGTTACAATTAACTATCATTTTTGCGTCGGATTCGAAAATCTAGACTCACCGGAGACGGACCATGTGGTGCCCGAGGCAGCGATATCCCCTTGGAGACAAGTCGGCTGGAGGCCGATGTATTGAATCTCGACGCAATTTGAGAGTACCATCGTCATTAGGAGGCCCTGAATGTTACAATTAACAATCATTTTTGCGTCGTATTTGAAAATCTAGACTCACAGGAGAACGACCATAAGGTGCCCGAGGCAGCAATAGACCCTTTGAGACAAGTCGGCTGGAGGACGATGTATTGATTCTCGACGCAATTTGAGAGTTCCATCGGCATTAGGAGGCCCTGAACGTTTCAATTAACTATCATTTTTAGGTCGGATTCGAAAATCTAGACTTACAAGAGAACGACCATAAGGTGCCCGAGGCAGCAATAGACCCTTGGAGACAAGTCGGCTGGAGGACGATGTATTGATTCTCGACGCAATTTGAGAGTTCCGTCGGCATTAGGAGGCCCTGAACGTTTCAATTAACTATCATTTTTGCGTCGGATTCGAAAATCTAGACTTACAAGAGAACGACCATAAGGTGCCCCAGGCAGCATTAGACCCTTGGAGACAAGTCGGCTGGAGGCCGATGTATTGAATCTCGACGCAATTTGAGTGTTCCATCGTCATTAGGAGGCCCTAAACGGTACAATTAACTATCATTTTTGCGTCGGATTCGATAATCTAGACTTACAAGAGAACGACCATAAGGTGCCCGAGGCAGCAACAGACCCCTGGAGACAAGTCGGCTGGAGGCCGATGTATTGAATCTCGACGCAATTTGAGTGTTCCATCGGCATTAGGAGGCCATGAACGTTACAATTAACTATCATTTTTGCGTCGGATTCGAAAATCTAGACTTACAAGAGAACGACCATAAGGTGCCCGAGGCAGCAATAGACGCTTTGAGACAAGTCGGCTGGAGGCCGATGTATTGAATCTCGACGCAATTTGAGTGTTCCATCGTCATTAGGAGGCCCTAAACGGTACAATTAACTATCATTTTTGCGTCGGATTCGATAATCTAGACTTACAAGAGAACGACCATAAGGTGCCCGAGGCAGCAATAGACCCTTGGAGACAAGTCGGCTGGAGGCCGATGTATTGAATCTCGACGCAATTTGAGAGTTCCATCGTCATTAGGAGGCCCTGAACGTTACAATTAACTATCATTTTTGCGACGGATTCGAAAATCTAGACTTACAAGAGAACGACCATGAGGTGCCTGAGACTGCAATATCCTCTTCGATACAAGTCGACTGGAGGTCGATGTATTGAATCTCGACGCAATTTGAGTCTTCTATCGTCATTAGGAGGCGCCGAACGTTACAATTAACTATCATTTTTGCGTCGGATTCGAAAATCTTGACTCACAGGAGAACGACCATAAGGTGCCCGAAGCAGCAACAGACCCTTGGAGACAAGTAGGCTGGAGGCCGATGTATTGAATCTCGACGCAATTTGAGAGTTCCATCGACATTAGGAGGCCCTGAACGTTACAATTAACAATCATTTTTGCGTCGGATTCGAAAATCTAGACTCACAGGAGAACGACCATAAGGTGCCCGAGGCAGCAATAGACCCTTGGAGACAAGTCGGCTGGAGGACGATGTATTGAATCTCGACGCAATTTGAGTGTTCCATCGTCATTAGGAGGCCCTAAGCGGTACAATTAACAATCATTTTTGCGTCGGATTCGATAATCTAGACTTACAAGAGAACGACCATGAGGTGCCTGAGACTGCATTATCCTCTTGGATACAAGTGGACTGGAGGTCGATGTATTGAATCTCGACGCAATTTGAGTGTTCCATCGGCATTAGGAGGCCCTGAACGTTACAATTAACAATCATTTTTGCGTCGGATTCGAAAATCTAGACTTACAAGAGAACGAACTTAAGGTTCCCGAGGCAGCATTAGACCCTTGGAGACAAGTCGGCTGGAGAACGATGTATTGAATCTCGACGCAATTTGTGTGTCCCATCGTCATTAGGAGGCCCTAAACGTTACAATTAACTATCATTATTGCGTCGGATTCGATAATGTAAAATCACAGGAGAACAACCATTAGGTGCCCGAGGCAGCAACATACCATTGGAGACAAGTAGGCTGGAGGCCGATGTATTGAATCTCGACGCTATTTGAGTGATTCATCGTTATTACAATTCCCTGAACGTTACAATTAACTATCATTTTTGCGTCGGATTCGAAAATCTAGACTCACCGGAGACGGACCATGTGGTGCCCGAGGCAGCGATATCCCCTTGGAGACAAGTCGGCTGGAGGCCGATGTATTGAATCTCGACGCAATTTGAGAGTTCTATCGTCATTAGGAGGCCCTGAACGTTACAATTAACAATCATTTTTGCGTCGGATTCGAAAATCTAGACTTACAAGAGAACGACCATAAGATGCCCGAGGCAGTACCAGATCCTTGGAGACAAGTCGGCTGGACGCCGATGTACTGAATCTCGACGCAATTTGAGTGTTCCATCGGCATTAGGAGGCCATGAACGTTACAATTAACTATCATTTTTGCGTCGGATTCGAAAATCTAGACTTACAAGAGAACGACCATAAGGTGCCCGAGGCAGCAATAGACGCTTTGAGACAAGTCGGCTGGAGGCCGATGTATTGAATCTCGACGCAATTTGACTGTTCCATCGTCATTAGGAGGCCCTAAACGGTACAATTAACTATCATTTTTGCGTCGGATTCGATAATCTAGACTTACAAGAGAACGACCATAAGGTGCCCGAGGCAGCAATAGACCCTTGGAGACAAGTCGGCTGGAGGCCGATGTATTGAATCTCGACGCAATTTGAGAGTTCCATCGTCATTAGGAGGCCCTGAACGTTACAATTAACTATCATTTTTGCGACGGATTCGAAAATCTAGACTTACAAGAGAACGACCATGAGGTGCCTGAGGCAGCATTAGACCCTTGGAGACAAGTCGGCTGGAGGCCGATGTATTGAATCTCGACGCAATTTGAGTGTTCCATCGTCATTAGGAGGCCCTAAACGGTACAATTAACAATCATTTTTGCGTCGGATTCGATAATCTAGACTTACAAGAGAACGACCATAAGATGCCCGAGGCAGTACCAGACCCTTGGAGACAAGTCGGCTGGAGGCCGATGTATAGAATCTCGACGCAATTTGAGTGCTCCATCGGCATTAGGAGGCCATGAACGTTACAATTAACTATCATTTTTGCGTCGGATTCGAAAATCTAGACTTACAAGAGAACGACCATAAGGTGCCCGAGGCAGCAATAGACCCTTGGAGACAAGCCGGCTGGAGGCCGATGTATTGAATCTCGACGCAATTTGAGTGTTCCATCGTCATTAGGAGGCCCTAAACGTTACAATTCACTATCATTTTTGCGTCGGATTCGAAAATCTAGACTTACAAGAGAACGACCATGAGGTGCCTGAGACTGCATTATCCTCTTGGATACAAGTGGACTGGAGGTCGATGTATTGAATCTCGACGCAATTTGAGTGTTCCATCGGCATTAGGAGGCCCTGAACGTTACAATTAACAATCATTTTTGCGTCGGATTCGAAAATCTAGACTTACAAGAGAACGAACTTAAGGTTCCCGAGGCAGCATTAGACCCTTGGAGACAAGTCGGCTGGAGAACGATGTATTGAATCTCGACGCAATTTGTGTGTCCCATCGTCATTAGGAGGCCCTAAACGTTACAATTAACTATCATTATTGCGTCGGATTCGATAATGTAAAATCACAGGAGAACAACCATTAGGTGCCCGAGGCAGCAACATACCATTGGAGACAAGTAGGCTGGAGGCCGATGTATTGAATCTCGACGCAATTTGAGTGTTTCATCGTTATTACAAGGCCCTGAACGTTACAATTAACTATCATTTTTGCGTCGGATTCGAAAATCTAGACTCACCGGAGACGGACCATGTGGTGCCCGAGGCAGCGATATCCCCTTGGAGACAAGTCGGCTGGAGGCCGATGTATTGAATCTCGACGCAATTTGAGAGTTCCATCGTCATTAGGAGGCCCTGAACGTTACAATTAACAATCATTTTTGCGTCGGATTCGAAAATCTAGACTCACAGGAGAACGACCATAAGGTGCCCGACGCAGCAATAGACCCTTGGAGACAAGTCGGCTGGAGGCCGATGTATTGATTCTCGACGCAATTTGAGAGTTCCATCGGCATTAGGAGGCCCTGAACGTTTCAATTAACTATCATTTTTGCGTCGGATTCGAAAATCTAGACCCACAGGAGAACGACCATAAGGTGCCCGAGGCAGCAATAGACCCTTGGAGACAAGTCGGCTGGAGGCCGATGTATTGAATCTCGACGCAATTTGAGAGTTCCATCGTCATTAGGAGGCCCTGAACGTTACAATTAACAATCATTTTTGCGTCGGATTCGAAAATCTAGACTCACAGGAGAACGACCATAAGGTGCCCGAGGCAGCAATAGACCCTTGGAGACAAGTCGGCTGGAGGACGATGTATTGATTCTCGACGCAATTTGAGAGTTCCATCGGCATTAGGAGGCCCTGAACGTTTCAATTAACTATCATTTTTGCGTCGGATTCGAAAATCTAGACTTACAGGAGAACGACCATAAGGTGCCCCAGGCAGCATTAGACCCTTGGAGACAAGTCGGCTGGAGGCCGATGTATTGAATCTCGACGCAATTTGAGTGTTCCATCGTCATTAGGAGGCCCTAAACGGTACAATTAACTATCATTTTTGCGTCGGATTCGATAATCTAGACTTACAAGAGAACGACCATAAGGTGCCCGAGGCAGCAACAGACCCTTGGAGACAAGTCGGCTGGAGGCCGATGTATTGAATCTCGACGCAATTTGAGTGTTCCATCGGCATTAGGAGGCCATGAACGTTACAATTAACTATCATTTTTGCGTCGGATTCGAAAATCTAGACTTACAAGAGAACGACCATAAGGTGCCCGAGGCAGCAATAGACCCTTGGAGACAAGCCGGCTGGAGGCCGATGTATTGAATCTCGACGCAATTTGAGTGTTCCATCGTCATTAGGAGGCCCTGAACGTTACAATTAACTATCATTTTTGCGTCGGATTCGAAAATCTAGACTTACAAGATAACGACCATGAGGTGCCTGAGACTGCAATATCCTCTTGGATACAAGTGGACTGGAGGTCGATGTATTGAATCTCGACGCAATTTGAGTGTTCCATCGGCATTAGGAGGCCCTGAACGTTACAATTAACTATCATTTTTGCGTCGGATTCGAAAATCTAGACTCACTGGAGACGGACCATGTGGTGCCCGAGGCAGCGATATCCCATTGCAGACAAGTCGGCTGGAGGCCGATGTATTGAATCTAGACGCAATTTGAGAGTTCCATCGTCATTACAAGGCCCTGAACGTTACAATTAACTATCATTTTTGCGTCGGATTCGAAAATTTAGACTCACAGGAGAAAGACCATGAGGTGCCTGAGGCAGCAACAGACCCTTGGAGACAAGTCGGCTGGAGGCCGATGTATTGAATCTCGACGCAATTTGAGTGTTCCATCGTCGTTAGGAGGCCCTAAACGTTACAATTCACTATCAGTTTTGCGTCGGGTTCGAAAATCTAGACTCACATTAGAAGGACCATGTGGTGCCCAAGGCAGCAATAGACCCTTGGAGACAAGTCGGCTGGAAGACGATGTATTGAATCTCGACGCAATTTGAGTGTCCCATCGTCATTAGGAGGCCCTAAACGTTACAATTAACTATCATTATTGCGTCGGATTCGATAATCTAAAATCACAGGAGAACAACCATTAGGTGCCCGAGGCAGCAACATACCCTTGGAGACAAGTAGGCTGGAGGCCGATGTATTGAATCTCGACGCAATTTGAGTGTTTCATCGTCATTACAAGGCCCTGAACGTTACAATTAACTATCATTTTCGCGTCGGATTCCAAAATCTAGACTCACAGGAGAACGACCATAAGGTGCCCGAGGCAGCAATAGACCCTTGGAGACAAGTCGGCTGGAGGACGATGTATTGAATCTCGACGCAATTTGAGAGTTCCATCGTCATTAGGAGGCCCTGAACGTTACAATTAACAATCATTTTTGTGTCGGATTCCAAAATCTAGACTCACAGGAGAACGACCATAAGGTGCCCGAGGCAGCAATAGACCCTTGGAGACAAGTCGGCTGGAGGACGATGTATTGAATCTCGACGCAATTTGAGAGTTCCATCGGCATTACGAGGCCCTGAACGTTTCAATTAACTACCATTTTTGCGTCGGATTCGAAAATCTAGACTTACAAGAGAACGACCATAAGGTGCCCGAGGCAGCATTAGACCCTTGGAGACAAGTCGGCTGGAGGCCGATGTATTGAATCTGGACGCAATTTGAGTGTTCCATCGTCATTAGGAGGCCCTAAGCGGTACAATTAACTATCATTTTTGCGTCGGATTCGATAATCTAGACTTACAAGAGAACGACCATAAGGTGCCCGAGGCAGCAACAGACCCTTGGAGACAAGTCGGCTGGAGGCCGATGTATTGAATCTCGACGCAATTTGAGTGTTCCATCGGCATTAGGAGGCCATGAACGTTACAATTAACTATCATTTTTGCGTCGGACTCGAAAATCTAGACTTACAAGAGAACGACCATAAGGTGCCCGAAGCAGCAGTAGACATTTGAGACAAGTCGGCTGGAGGCCGATGTATTGAATCTCGACGCAATTTGAGAGTTCCATCGTCATTAGGAGGCCCTGAACGTTACAATTAACTATCATTTTTGCGTCGGATTCGAAAATCTAGACTTACAAGAGAACAACCATGAGGTGCATGAGACTGCAATATCCTCTTGGAGACAAGTCGGCTGGAGGCCGATGTATTGAATCTTGACGCAATTTGAGTGTTCCATCGGCATTACAAGGCCCTGAACGTTACAATTAATTATCATTTTTGCGTCGGATTCGAAAATCTAGACTCACAGGAGAACGACCATAAGGTGCCCGAGGCAGCAATAGACCCTTGGAGACAAGTCGGCTGGAGGCCGATGTATTGAATCTCGACGCAATCTGAGCGTTCCATCGTCATTAGGAGGCCCTAAACGTTACAATTAATTATCATTATTGCGTCGGATTCGATAATCTAAAATCACAGGAGAACAACCATTAGGTGCCCGAGGCAGCAACATACCCTTGGAGACAAGTAGGCTGGAGGCCGATGTATTGAATCTCGACGCAATTTGAGAGTTCCATCGGCATTACGAGGCCCTGAACGTTTCAATTAACTATCATTTTTGCGTCGGATTCGAAAATCTAGACTTACAAGAGAACGACCATAAGGTGCCCGAGGCAGCATTAGACCCTTGGAGACAAGTCGGCTGGAGGCCGATGTATTGGATCTCGACGCAATTTGAGTGTTCGATCGTCATTAGGAGGCCCTAAACGGTACAATTAACTATCATTTTTGCGTCGGATTCGATAATCTAGACTTACAAGAGAACGACCATAAGGTGCCCGAGGCAGCAACAGACCCTTGGAGACAAGTCGGCTGGAGGCCGATGTATTGAATCTCGACGCAATTTGAGTGTTCCATCGGCATTAGGAGGCCATGAACGTTACAACTAACTATCATTTTTGCGTCGGATTCGAAAATCTAGACTTACAAGAGAACGACCATAAGGTGCCCGAGGCAGCAATAGACCCTTTGAGACAAGTCGGCTGGAGGCCGATGTATTGAATCTCGACGCAATTTGAGAGTTCCATCGTCATTAGGAGGCCCTGAACGTTACAATTAACTATCATTTTTGCGTCGGATTCGAAAATCTAGACTTACAAGAGAACAACCATGAGGTGCCTGAGACTGCAATATCCTCTTGGAGACAAGTCGGCTGCAGGCCGATGTATTGAATCTTGACGCAATTTGAGTGTTCCATCGTCATTACAAGGCCCTGAACGTTACAATTAACTATCATTTTTGCGTCGGATTCGATAATCTAGACTCACAGGAGAACGACCATAAGGTGCCCGAGGCAGCAATAGACCCTTGGAGACAAGTCGGCTGGAGGCCGATGTATTGAATCTCGACGCAATTTGAGTGTTCCATCGTCATTAGGAGGCCCTGAACGTTACAATTAACAATCATTTTTGCGTCGGATTCGAAAATCTAGACTCACAGGAGAACGACCATGAGGTGCCCGAGGCAGCAATAGACCCTTGGAGACAAGTCGGCTGGAGGCCGATGTATTGAATCTCGACGCAATCTGAGAGTTCCATCGTCATTAGGAGGCCCTAAACGTTACAATTAACTATCATTTTTGCGTCGGAATCGATAATCTAGACATACAAGAGAATGACCATAAGGTGCCCGACGCAGCAACAGACGCTTGGAGACAAGTCGGCTGGAGGCCGATGTATTGGATCTCGACGCAATTTGAGTGTTCCATCGTCATTAGGAGGCCCTAAACGTTACAATTCACTATCATTTTTGCGTCGGATTCGAAAATCTAGACTCACAGGAGAAGGACCATGTGGTGCCCGAGGCAGCAACAGACCCTTGGAGACAAGTCGGCTGCAGGCCGATGTATTGAATCTCGACGCAATTTGATTGTTCCATCGTCACTACAAGGCCCTGAATGTTACGATTAACTATCATTTTTGCGTCGGATTCGAAAATCTAGACTCACAGGAGAAGGACCATGAGGTGCCCGAGGCTGCAATAGACCCTTGGAGACAAGTCGGCTGGAGGCCGATGTATTGAATCTCGACGCAATTTGAGTGTTCCATCGTCATTAGGAGGCCCTAAACGTTACAATTCACTGTCATTTTTGCGTCGGATTCGAAAATCTAGACTCGCAGGAGAAGGACCATGTGGTGCCCGAGGCAGCAATAGACCCTTGGAGACAAGTCGGCTGGAGGCCGATGTATTGAATCTCGACGCAATTTGAGTGTTCCATCGGCATTAGGAGGCCCTGAACGTTACAATTAACTATCATTTTTGCGTCGGATTCGTAAATCTAGACTCACAGGAGACGGAAAATGTGGTGCCCGAGGCAGCGATATCACCTTGGAGACAATTCGGCTGGAGGCCGATGTATTGAATCTCGACGCAATCTGAGAGTTCCATCGTCATTAGGAGGCCGTGAACGTTACAATTAACAATCATTTTGCGTCGGATTCGAAAATCTAGACTTACAAGAGAACGAACGTAAGGTTCCCGAGGCAGCATTAGACCCTTGGAGACAAGTCGGCTGGAGGACGATGTATTGAATCTCGACGCAATTTGAGTGTCCCATCGTCATTAGGAGGCCCTAAACGTTACAATTAACGATCATTATTGCGTCGGATTCGATAATCTAAAATCACAGGAGAACAACCATAAGGTGCCCGAGGCAGCAACAGACCCTTGGAGACAAGTAGGCTGGAGGCCGATGTAATGAAGACGCAATTTGAGTGTTCCATCGTCATTAGGAGGCCCCAAACGGTACAATTAACTATCATTTTTGCGTCGGATTCGATAATCTAGACTTACAAGAGAACGACCATAAGGTGCCCGAGGCAGCAATAGACCCTTGGAGACAGGTCGGCTGCAGGCCGATGTATTGAATCTTGACGCAATTTGAGTGTTCCATCGTCATTACAAGGCCCTGAACGTTACAATTAACTTTCATTTTTGCGTGGGATTCGAAAATCTAGACTCACAGGAGAACGACCATAAGGTGCCCGAGGCAGCAATAGACCCTTGGAGACAAGTCGGCTGGAGGCCGATGTATTGAATCTCGACGCAATTTGAGTGTTCCATCGGCATTAGGAGGCCCTGAACGTTACAATTAACAATCATTTTTGCGTCGGATTCGAAAATCTAGACTTACAATCGAACGAACTTAAGGTTCCCGAGGCAGCATTAGACCCTTGGAGACAAGTCGGCTGGAGGACGATGTATTGAATCTCGACGCAATTTGAGTGTCCCATCGTCATTAGGAGGCCCTAAACGTTACAATTAACTATCATTATTGCGTCGGATTCGATAATCTAAAATCACAGGAGAACAACCATTAGGTGCCCGAGGCAGCAACATACCCTTGGAGACAAGTAGGCTGGAGGCCGATGTATTGAATCTCGACGCAATTTGAGAGTTCCATCTTCATTAAGAGGCCCTGAACGTTACAATTAACAATCATTTCTGCGTCGTATTCTAAAATCTGGACTCACAGGAGAACGACCATAAGGTGCCCGAGGCAGCAATAGACCCTTGGAGACAAGTCGGCTGGAGGACGATGTATTGAATCTCGACGCAATTTGAGAGTTCCATCGGCATTACGAGGCCCTGAACGTTTCAATTAACTATCATTTTTGCGTCGGATTCGAAAATCAAGACTTTCAAGAGAACGACCATAAGGTGCCCGAGGCAGCATTAGACCCTTGGAGACAAGTCGGCTGGAGGACGATGTATTGAATCTCGACGCAATTTGAGTGTCCCATCGTCATTAGGAGGCCCTAAACGGTACAATTAACTATCATTTTTGCGTCGGATTCGATAATCTAGACTTACAAGAGAACGACCATAAGGTGCCCGCGGCAGCAACAGACCCTTGGAGACAAGTCGGCTGGAGGCCGATGTATTGAATCTCGACGCAATTTGAGTGGTCCATCGGCATTAGGAGGCCATGAACGTTACAATTAACTATCATTTTTGCGTCGGATTCGAAAATCTAGACTTACAAGAGAACGACCATAAGGTGCCCGACGCAGCAACAGACGCTTGGAGACAGGTCGGCTGGAGGCCGATGTATTGGATCTCGACGCAATTTGAGTGTTCCATCGTCATTAGGAGGCCCTAAACGTTACAATTCACTATCAGTTTTGCGTCGGGTTCGAAAATCTAGACTCACAGGAAAAGGACCATGTGGTGCCCGAGGCAGCAATAGACCCTTGGAGACAAGTCGGCTGGAGGCCGATGTATTGAATCTCGACGCAATTTGAGTGTTCCATCGGCATTAGGAGGCCCTGAACGTTACAATTAACTATCATTTTTGCGTCGGATTCGAAAATCTAGACTCACCGGAGACGGAAAATGTGGTGCCCGAGGCAGCGATATCACCTTGGAGACAAGTCGGCTGGAGGCCGATGTATTGAATCTCGACGCAATTTGAGAGTTCCATCGTCATTAGGAGGCCCTGAACGTTACAATTAACAATCATTTTTGCGTCGGATTCGAAAATCTAGACTTACAAGAGAACGAACGTAAGGTTCCCGAGGCAGCATTAGACCCTTGGAGACAAGTCGGCTGGAGGACGATGTATTGAATCAAGACGCAATTTGAGTGTCCCATCGTCATTAGGAGGCCCTAAACGTTACAATTAACTATCATTATTGCGTCGGATTCGATAATCTAAAATCACAGGAGAACAACCATAAGGTGCCCAAAGCAGCAACAGACCCTTGGAGACAAGCAGGCTGGAGGCCGATGTATTGAATCTCGACGCAATTTGAGTCTTCTATCGTCATTAGGAGGCGCTGAACGTTACAATTCACTATCATTTTTGCGTCGGATTCGATAATCTAAACTCACAGGAGAAGGACCATGTGGTGCCCGAGGCAGCAATAGACCCTTGGAGACAAGTCGGCTGCAGGCCGATGTATTGAATCTTGACGCAATTTGAGTGTTCCATCGTCATTACATGGCCCTGAACGTTACAATTAACTTTCATTTTTGCGTCGGATTCGAAAATCTAGACCCACAGGAGAACGACCATAAGGTGCCCGAGGCAGCAATAGACCCTTGGAGACAAGTCGGCTGGAGGCCGATGTATTGAATCTCGACGCAATTTGAGTGTTCCATCGGCATTAGGAGGCCCAAAACGGTACAATTAACAATCATTTTTGCGTCGGATTCGATAATCTAGACTTACAAGAGAACGACCATAAGATGCCCGAGGCAGTACCAGACCCTTGGAGACAAGTCGGCTGGAGGCCGATGTATTGAATCTCGACGCAATTTGAGTGTTCCATCGGCATTAGGAGGCCATGAACGTTACAATTAACTATCATTTTTGCGTCGGATTCGAAAATCTAGACTTACAAGAGAACGACCATAAGGTGCCCGAGGCAGCAATAGACCCTTGGAGACAAGCCGGCTGGAGGCCGATGTATTGAATCTCGACGCAATTTGAGTGTTCCATCGTCATTAGGAGGCCCTAAACGTTACAATTCACTATCATTTTTGCGTCGGATTCGAAAATCTAGACTTACAAGAGAACGACCATGAGGTGCCTGAGACTGCATTATCCTCTTGGATACAAGTGGACTGGAGGTCGATGTATTGAATCTCGACGCAATTTGAGTGTTCCATCGGCATTAGGAGGCCCTGAACGTTACAATTAACAATCATTTTTGCGTCGGATTCGAAAATCTAGACTTACAAGAGAACGAACTTAAGGTTCCCGAGGCAGCATTAGACCCTTGGAGACAAGTCGGCTGGAGGACGATGTATTGAATCTCGACGCAATTTGTGTGTCCCATCGTCATTAGGAGGCCCTAAACGTTACAATTAACTATCATTATTGCGTCGGATTCGATAATGTAAAATCACAGGAGAACAACCATTAGGTGCCCGAGGCAGCAACATACCCTTGGAGACAAGTAGGCTGGAGGCCGATGTATTGAATCTCGAGGCAATTTGAGTGTTTCATCGTTATTACAAGGCCCTGAGCGTTACAATTAACTATCATTTTTGCGTCGGATTCGAAAATCTAGACTCACCGGAGACGGACCATGTGGTGCCCGAGGCAGCGATATCCCCTTGGAGACAAGTCGGCTGGAGGCCGATGTATTGAATCTCGACGCAATTTGAGAGTCCCATCGTCATTAGGAGGCCCTGAACGTTACAATTAACAATCATTTTTGCGTCGGATTCGAAAATCTAGACTCACAGGAGAACGACCATAAGGTGCCCGAGGCAGCAATAGACCCTTGGAGACAAGTCGGCTGGAGGACGATGTATTGATTCTCGACGCAATTTGAGAGTTCCATTGGCATTAGGAGGCCCTGAACGTTTCAATTAACTATCATTTTTGCGTCGGATTCGAAAATCTAGACTTACAAGACAACGACCATAAGGTGCCCCAGGCAGCATTAGACCCTTGGAGACAAGTCGGCTGGAGGCCGATGTATTGAATCTCGACGCAATTTGAGTGTTCCATTGTCATTAGGAGGCCCTAAACGGTACAATTAACAATCATTTTTGCGTCGGATTCGATAATCTAGACTTACAAGAGAACGACCATAAGATGCCCGAGGCAGTACCAGACCCTTGGAGACAAGTCGGCTGGAGGCCGATGTATTGAATCTCGACGCAATTTGAGTGTTCCATCGGCATTAGGAGGCCCTGAACGTTACAATTAACAATCATTTTTGCGTCGGATTCGAAAATCTAGACTTACAAGAGAACGAACTTAAGGTTCCCGAGGCAGCATTAGACCCTTGGAGACAAGTCGGCTGGAGGACGATGTACTGAATCTCGACGCAATTTGTGTGTCCCATCGTCATTAGGAGGCCCTAAACGTTACAATTAACTATCATTATTGCGTCGGATTCGATAATGTAAAATCACAGGAGAACAACCATTAGGTGCCCGAGGCAGCAACATACCATTGGAGACAAGTAGGCTGGAGGCCGATGTATTGAATCTCGACGCAATTTGAGTGTTTCATCGTTATTACAAGGCCCTGAACGTTACAATTAACTATCATTTTTGCGTCGGATTCGAAAATCTAGACTCACCGGAGACGGACCATGTGGTGCCCGAGGCAGCGATATCCCCTTGGAGACAAGTCGGCTGGAGGCCGATGTATTGAATCTCGACGCAATTTGAGAGTTCCATCGTCATTAGGAGGCCCTGAACGTTACAATTAACAATCATTTTTGCGTCGGATTCGAAAATCTAGACTCACAGGAGAACGACCATAAGGTGCCCGACGCAGCAATAGACCCTTGGAGACAAGTCGGCTGGAGGACGATGTATTGATTCTCGACGCAATTTGAGAGTTCCATCGGCATTAGGAGGCCCTGAACGTTTCAATTAACTATCATTTTTGCGTCGGATTCGAAAATCTAGACTTACAAGAGAACGACCATAAGGTGCCCCAGGCAGCATTAGACCCTTGGAGACAAGTCGGCTGGAGGCCGATGTATTGAATCTCGACGCAATTTGAGTGTTCCATCGTCATTAGGAGGCCCTAAACGGTACAATTAACTATCATTTTTGCGTCGGATTCGATAATCTAGACTTACAACAGAACGACCATAAGGTGCCCGAGGCAGCAACAGACCCTTGGAGACAAGTCGGCTGGAGGCCGATGTATTGAATCTCGACGCAATTTGAGTGTTCCATCGGCATTAGGAGGCCATGAACGTTACAATTAACTATCATTTTTGCGTCGGATTCGAAAATCTAGACTTACAAGAGAACGACCATAAGGTGCCCGAGGCAGCAATAGACCCTTTGAGACAAGTCGGCTGGAGGCCGATGTATTGAATCTCGACGCAATTTGAGAGTTCCATCGTCATTAGGAGGCCCTGAACGTTACAATTAACAATCATTTTTGCGTCGGATTCGAAAATCTAGACTCACAGGAGAACGACCATAAGGTGCCCGAGGCAGCAATAGACCCTTGGAGACAAGTCGGCTGGAGGACGATGTATTGATTCTCGACGCAATTTGAGAGTTCCATCGGCATTAGGAGGCCCTGAACGTTTCAATTAACTATCATTTTTGCGTCGGATTCGAAAATCTAGACTTACAGGAGAACGACCATAAGGTGCCCCAGGCTGCATTAGACCCTTGGAGACAAGTCGGCTGGAGGCCGATGTATTGAATCTCGACGCAATTTGAGTGTTCCATCGTCATTAGGAGGCCCTAAACGGTACAATTAACTATCATTTTTGCGTCGGATTCGATAATCTAGATTTACAAGAGAACGACCATAAGGTGCCCGAGGCAGCAACAGACCCTTGGAGACAAGTCGGCTGGAGGCCGATGTATTGAATCTCGACGCAATTTGAGTGTTCCATCGGCATTAGGAGGCCATGAACGTTACAATTAACTATCATTTTTGCGTCGGATTCGAAAATCTAGACTTACAAGAGAACGACCATAAGGTGCCCGAGGCAGCAATAGACCCTTGGAGACAAGCCGGCTGGAGGCCGATGTATTGAATCTCGACGCAATTTGAGTGTTCCATCGTCATTAGGAGGCCCTGAACGTTACAATTAACTATCATTTTTGCGTCGGATTCGAAAATCTAGACTTACAAGATAACGACCATGAGGTGCCTGAGACTGCAATATCCTCTTGGATACAAGTGGACTGGAGGTCGATGTATTGAATCTCGACGCAATTTGAGTGTTCCATCGGCATTAGGAGGCCCTGAACGTTACAATTAACTATCATTTTTGCGTCGGATTCGAAAATCTAGACTCACTGGAGACGGACCATGTGGTGCCCGAGGCAGCGATATCCCCTTGCAGACAAGTCGGCTGGAGGCCGATGTATTGAATCTAGACGCAATTTGAGAGTTCCATCGTCATTACAAGGCCCTGAACGTTACAATTAACTATCATTTTTGCGTCGGATTCGAAAATTTAGACTCACAGGAGAAAGACCATGAGGTGCCTGAGGCAGCAACAGACCCTTGGAGACAAGTCGGCTGGAGGCCGATGTATTGAATCTCGACGCAATTTGAGTGTTCCATCGTCGTTAGGAGGCCCTAAACGTTACAATTCACTATCAGTTTTGCGTCGGGTTCGAAAATCTAGACTCACATTAGAAGGACCATGTGGTGCCCAAGGCAGCAATAGACCCTTGGAGACAAGTCGGCTGGAGGACGATGTATTGAATCTCGACGCAATTTGAGTGTCCCATCGTCATTAGGAGGCCCTAAACGTTACAATTAACTATCATTATTGCGTCGGATTCGATAATCTAAAATCACAGGAGAACAACCATTAGGTGCCCGAGGCAGCAACATACCCTTGGAGACAAGTAGGCTGGAGGCCGATGTATTGAATCTCGACGCAATTTGAGTGTTTCATCGTCATTACAAGGCCCTGAACGTTACAATTAACTATCATTTTTGCGTCGGATTCCAAAATCTAGACTCACAGGAGAACGACCATAAGGTGCCCGAGGCAGCAATAGACCCTTGGAGACAAGTCGGCTGGAGGACGATGTATTGAATCTCGACGCAATTTGAGAGTTCCATCGTCATTAGGAGGCCCTGAACGTTACAATTAACAATCATTTTTGCGTCGGATTCCAAAATCTAGACTCACAGGAGAACGACCATAAGGTGCCCGAGGCAGCAATAGACCCTTGGAGACAAGTCGGCTGGAGGACGATGTATTGAATCTCGACGCAATTTGAGAGTTCCATCGGCATTACGAGGCCCTGAACGTTTCAATTAACTACCATTTTTGCGTCGGATTCGAAAATCTAGACTTACAAGAGAACGACCATAAGGTGCCCGAGGCAGCATTAGACCCTTGGAGACAAGTCGGCTGGAGGCCGATGTATTGAATCTGGACGCAATTTGAGTGTTCCATCGTCATTAGGAGGCCCTAAGCGGTACAATTGACTATCATTTTTGCGTCGGATTCGATAATCTAGACTTACAAGAGAACGACCATAAGGTGCCCGAGGCAGCAACAGACCCTTGGAGACAAGTCGGCTGGAGGCCGATGTATTGAATCTCGACGCAATTTGAGTGTTCCATCGGCATTAGGAGGCCATGAACGTTACAATTAACTATCATTTTTGCGTCGGACTCGAAAATCTAGACTTACAAGAGAACGACCATAAGGTGCCCGAAGCAGCAGTAGACATTTGAGACAAGTCGGCTGGAGGCCGATGTATTGAATCTCGACGCAATTTGAGAGTTCCATCGTCATTAGGAGGCCCTGAACGTTACAATTAACTATCATTTTTGCGTCGGATTCGAAAATCTAGACTTACAAGAGAACAACCATGAGGTGCATGAGACTGCAATATCCTCTTGGAGACAAGTCGGCTGGAGGCCGATGTATTGAATCTTGACGCAATTTGAGTGTTCCATCGGCATTACAAGGCCCTGAACGTTACAATTAATTATCATTTTTGCGTCGGATTCGAAAATCTAGACTCACAGGAGAACGACCATAAGGTGCCCGAGGCAGCAATAGACCCTTGGAGACAAGTCGGCTGGAGGCCGATGTATTGAATCTCGACGCAATCTGAGCGTTCCATCGTCATTAGGAGGCCCTAAACGTTACAATTAATTATCATTATTGCGTCGGATTCGATAATCTAAAATCACAGGAGAACAACCATTAGGTGCCCGAGGCAGCAACATACCCTTGGAGACAAGTAGGCTGGAGGCCGATGTATTGAATCTCGACGCAATTTGAGAGTTCCATCGGCATTACGAGGCCCTGAACGTTTCAATTAACTATCATTTTTGCGTCGGATTCGAAAATCTAGACTTACAAGAGAACGACCATAAGGTGCCCGAGGCAGCATTAGACCCTTGGAGACAAGTCGGCTGGAGGCCGATGTATTGGATCTCGACGCAATTTGAGTGTTCGATCGTCATTAGGAGGCCCTAAACGGTACAATTAACTATCATTTTTGCGTCGGATTCGATAATCTAGACTTACAAGAGAACGACCATAAGGTGCCCGAGGCAGCAACAGACCCTTGGAGACAAGTCGGCTGGAGGCCGATGTATTGAATCTCGACGCAATTTGAGTGTTCCATCGGCATTAGGAGGCCATGAACGTTACAACTAGCTATCATTTTTGCGTCGGATTCGAAAATCTAGACTTACAAGAGAACGACCATAAGGTGCCCGAGGCAGCAATAGACCCTTTGAGACAAGTCGGCTGGAGGCCGATGTATTGAATCTCGACGCAATTTGAGAGTTCCATCGTCATTAGGAGGCCCTGAACGTTACAATTAACTATCATTTTTGCGTCGGATTCGAAAATCTAGACTTACAAGAGAACAACCATGAGGTGCCTGAGACTGCAATATCCTCTTGGAGACAAGTCGGCTGCAGGCCGATGTATTGAATCTTGACGCAATTTGAGTGTTCCATCGTCATTACAAGGCCCTGAACGTTACAATTAACTATCATTTTTGCGTCGGATTCGAAAATCTAGACTCACAGGAGAACGACCATAAGGTGCCCGAGGCAGCAATAGACCCTTGGAGACAAGTCGGCTGCAGGCCGATGTATTGAATCTCGACGCAATTTGAGTGTTCCATCGGCATTAGGAGGCCCTGAACGTTACAATTAACTATCACTTTTGCGTCGGATTCGAAAATCTAGACTCACCGGAGACGGACCATGTAGTGCCCGAGGCAGCGATACCCCCTTGGAGACAAGTCGGCTGGAGGCCGATGTATTGAATCTCGACGCAATTTGAGAGTTCCATCGTCATTAGGAGGCCCTGAACGTTACAATTAACAATCATTTTTGCGTCGGATTCGAAAATCTAGACTCACAGGAGAACGACCATGAGGTGCCCGAGGCAGCAATAGACCCTTGGAGACAAGTCGGCTGGAGGCCGATGTATTGAATCTCGACGCAATCTGAGAGTTCCATCGTCATTAGGAGGGTCTAAACGTTACAATTAACTATCATTTTTGCGTCGGAATCGATAATCTAGATATACAAGAGAATGACCATAAGGTGCCCTACGCAGCAACAGACGCTTGGAGACAAGTCGGCTGGAGGCCGATGTATTGGATCTCGACGTAATTTGAGTGTTCCATCGTCATTAGGAGGCCCTAAACGTTACAATTCACTATCATTTTTGCGTCGGATTCGAAAATCTAGACTCACAGGAGAAGGACCATGTGGTGCCCGAGGCAGCAACAGACCCTTGGAGACAAGTCGGCTGCAGGCCGATGTATTGAATCTCGACGCAATTTGATTGTTCCATCGTCACTACAAGGCCCTGAACGTTACGATTAACTATCATTTTTGCGTCGGATTCGAAAATCTAGACTCACAGGAGAAGGACCATGAGGTGCCCGAGGCAGCAATAGACCCTTGGAGACAAGTCGGCTGGAGGCCGATGTATTGAATCTCGACGCAATTTGAGTGTTCCATCGTCATTAGGAGGCCCTAAACGTTACAATTCACTGTCATTTTTGCGTCGGATTCGAAAATCTAGACTCGCAGGAGAAGGACCATGTGGTCCCGAGGCAGCAATAGACCCTTGGAGACAAGTCGGCTGGAGGCCGATGTATTGAATCTCGACGCAATTTGAGTGTTCCATCGGCATTAGGAGGCCCTGAACGTTACAATTAACTATCATTTTTGCGTCGGATTCGAAAATCTAGACTCACAGGAGACGGAAAATGTGGTGCCCGAGGCAGCGATATCACCTTGGAGACAATTCGGCTGGAGGCCGATGTATTGAATCTCGACGCAATTTGAGAGTTCCATCGTCATTAGGAGGCCGTGAACGTTACAATTAACAATCATTTTGCGTCGGATTCGAAAATCTAGACTTACAAGAGAACGAACGTAAGGTTCCCGAGGCAGCATTAGACCCTTGGAGACAAGTCGGCTGGAGGACGATGTATTGAATCTCGACGCAATTTGAGTGTCCCATCGTCATTAGGAGGCCCTAAACGTTACAATTAACTATCATTATTGCGTCGGATTCGATAATCTAAAATCACAGGAGAACAACCATAAGGTGCCCGAGGCAGCAACAGACCCTTGGAGACAAGTAGGCTGGAGGCCGATGTAATGAAGACGCAATTTGAGTGTTCCATCGTCATTAGGAGGCCCCAAACGGTACAATTAACTATCATTTTTGCGTCGGATTCGATAATCTAGACTTACAAGAGAACGACCATAAGGTGCCCGAGGCAGCAATAGACCCTTGGAGACAAGTCGGCTGCAGGCCGATGTATTGAATTTTGACGCAATTTGAGTGTTCCATCGTCATTACAAGGCCCTGAACGTTACAATTAACTTTCATTTTTGCGTGGGATTCGAAAATCTAGACTCACAGGAGAACGACCATAAGGTGCCCGAGGCAGCAATAGACCCTTGGAGACAAGTCGGCTGGAGGCCGATGTATTGAATCTCGACGCAATTTGAGTGTTCCATCGGCATTAGGAGGCCCTGAACGTTACAATTAACAATCATTTTTGCGTCGGATTCGAAAATCTAGACTTACAATCGAACGAACTTAAGGTTCCCGAGGCAGCATTAGACCCTTGGAGACAAGTCGGCTGGAGGACGATGTATTGAATCTCGACGCAATTTGAGTGTCCCATCGTCATTAGGAGGCCCTAAACGTTACAATTAACTGTCATTATTGCGTCGGATTCGATAATCTAAAATCACAGGAGAACAACCATTAGGTGCCCGAGGCAGCAACATACCCTTGGAGACAAGTAGGCTGGAGGCCGATGTATTGAATCTCGACGCAATTTGAGAGTTCCATCGTCATTAAGAGGCCCTGAACGTTACAATTAACAATCATTTCTGCGTCGGATTCTAAAATCTGGACTCACAGGAGAACGACCATAAGGTGCCCGAGGCAGCAATAGACCCTTGGAGACAAGTCGGCTGGAGGACGATGTATTGAATCTCGACGCAATTTGAGAGTTCCATCGGCATTACGAGGCCCTGAACGTTTCAATTAACTATCATTTTTGCGTCGGATTCGAAAATCAAGACTTACAAGAGAACGACCATAAGGTGCCCGAGGCAGCATTAGACCCTTGGAGACAAGTCGGCTGGAGGACGATGTATTGAATCTCGACGCAATTTGACTGTCCCATCGTCATTAGGAGGCCCTAAACGGTACAATTAACTATCATTTTTGCGTCGGATTCGATAATCTAGACTTACAAGAGAACGACCATAAGGTGCCCGCGGCAGCAACAGACCCTTGGAGACAAGTCGGCTGGAGGCCGATGTATTGAATCTCGACGCAATTTGAGTGGTCCATCGGCATTAGGAGGCCATGAACGTTACAATTAACTATCATTTTTGCGTCGGATTCGAAAATCTAGACTTACAAGAGAACGACCATAAGGTGCCCGACGCAGCAACAGACGCTTGGAGACAGGTCGGCTGGAGGCCGATGTATTGGATCTCGACGCAATTTGAGTGTTCCATCGTCATTAGGAGGCCCTAAACGTTACAATTCACTATCAGTTTTGCGTCGGGTTCGAAAATCTAGACTCACAGGAAAAGGACCATGTGGTGCCCGAGGCAGCAATAGACCCTTGGAGACAAGTCGGCTGGAGGCCGATGTATTGAATCTCGACGCAATTTGAGTGTTCCATCGGCATTAGGAGGCCCTGAACGTTACAATTAACTATCACTTTTGCGTCGGATTCGAAAATCTAGACTCACCGGAGACGGACCATGTAGTGCCCGAGGCAGCGATACCCCCTTGGAGACAAGTCGGCTGGAGGCCGATGTATTGAATCTCGACGCAATTTGAGAGTTCCATCGTCATTAGGAGGCCCTGAACGTTACAATTAACAATCATTTTTGCGTCGGATTCGAAAATCTAGACTCACAGGGAGAACGACCATGAGGTGCCCGAGGCAGCAATAGACCCTTGGAGACAAGTCGGCTGGAGGCCGATGTATTGAATCTCGACGCAATCTGAGAGTTCCATCGTCATTAGGAGGGTCTAAACGTTACAATTAACTATCATTTTTGCGTCGGAATCGATAATCTAGACATACAAGAGAATGACCATAAGGTGCCCTACGCAGCAAACAGACGCTGGAGACAAGTCGGCTGGAGGCCGATGTATTGGATCTCGACGTAATTTGAGTGTTCCATCGTCATTAGGAGGCCCTAAACGTTACAATTCACTATCATTTTTGCGTCGGATTCGAAAATCTAGACTCACAGGAGAAGGACCATGTGGTGCCCGAGGCAGCAACAGACCCTTGGAGACAAGTCGGCTGCAGGCCGATGTATTGAATCTCGACGCAATATGATTGTACCATCGTCACTACAAGGCCCTGAACGTTACGATTAACTATCATTTTTGCGTCGGATTCGAAAATCTAGACTCACAGGAGAAGGGACCATGAGGTGCCCGAGGCAGCAATAGACCCTTGGAGACAAGTCGGCTGGAGGCCGATGTATTGAATCTCGACGCAATTTGAGTGTTCCATCGTCATTAGGAGGCCCTAAACGTTACAATTCACTGTCATTTTTGCGTCGGATTCGAAAATCTAGACTCGCAGGAGAAGGACCATGTGGTCCCGAGGCAGCAATAGACCCTTGGAGACAAGTCGGCTGGAGGCCGATGTATTGAATCTCGACGCAATTTGAGTGTTCCATCGGCATTAGGAGGCCCCTGAACGTTACAATTAACTATCATTTTTGCGTCGGATTCGAAAATCTAGACTCACAGGAGACGGAAAATGTGGTGCCCGAGGCAGCGATATCACCTTGGAGACAATTCGGCTGGAGGCCGATGTATTGAATCTCGACGGCAATTTGAGAGTTCCATCGTCATTAGGAGGCCGTGAACGTTACAATTAACAATCATTTTGCGTCGGATTCGAAAATCTAGACTTACAAGAGAACGAACGTAAGGTTCCCGAGGCAGCATTAGACCCTTGGAGACAAGTCGGCTGGAGGACGATGTATTGAATCTCGACGCAATTTGAGTGTCCCATCGTCATTAGGAGGCCCTAAACGTTACAATTAACTATCATTATTGCGTCGGATTCGATAATCTAAAATCACAGGAGAACAACCATAAGGTGCCCGAGGCAGCAACAGACCCTTGGAGACAAGTAGGCTGGAGGCCGATGTAATGAAGACGCAATTTGAGTGTTCCATCGTCATTAGGAGGCCCCAAACGGTACAATTAACTATCATTTTTGCGTCGGATTCGATAATCTAGACTTACAAGAGAACGACCATAAGGTGCCCGAGGCAGCAATAGACCCTTGGAGACAAGTCGGCTGCAGGCCGATGTATTGAATCTTGACGCAATTTGAGTGTTCCATCGTCATTACAAGGCCCTGAACGTTACAATTAACTTTCATTTTTGCGTGGGATTCGAAAATCTAGACTCACAGGAGAACGACCATAAGGTGCCCGAGGCAGCAATAGACCCTTGGAGACAAGTCGGCTGGAGGCCGATGTATTGAATCTCGACGCAATTTGAGTGTTCCATCGGCATTAGGAGGCCCTGAACGTTACAATTAACAATCATTTTTGCGTCGGATTCGAAATCTAGACTTACAATCGAACGAACTTAAGGTTCCCGAGGCAGCATTAGACCCTTGGAGACAAGTCGGCTGGAGGACGATGTATTGAATCTCGACGCAATTTGAGTGTCCCATCGTCATTAGGAGGCCCTAAACGTTACAATTAACTGTCATTATTGCGTCGGATTCGATAATCTAAAATCACAGGAGAACAACCATTAGGTGCCCGAGGCAGCAACATACCCTTGGAGACAAGTAGGCTGGAGGCCGATGTAATTGAATCTCGACGCAATTTGAGAGTTCCCATCGTCATTAAGAGGCCCTGAACGTTACAATTAACAATCATTTCTGCGTCGGATTCTAAAATCTGGACTCACAGGAGAACGACCATAAGGTGCCCGAGGCAGCAATAGACCCTTGGAGACAAGTCGGCTGGAGGACGATGTATTGAATCTCGACGCAATTTGAGAGTTCCATCGGCATTACGAGGCCCTGAACGTTTCAATTAACTATCATTTTTGCGTCGGATTCGAAATCAAGACTTACAAGAGAACGACCATAAGGTGCCCGAGGCAGCATTAGACCCTTGGAGACAAGTCGGCTGGAGGACGCTGTATTGAATCTCGACGCAATTTGACTGTCCCATCGTCATTAGGAGGCCTAAACGGTACAATTAACTATCATTTTTGCGTCCGGATTCGAATAATCTAGACTTGCAAGAGAACGACCATAAGGTGCCCGCGGCAGCAACAGACCCTTGGAGACAAGTCGGCTGGAGGCCGATGTATTGAATCTCGACGCTATTTGAGTGGTCCATCGGCATTAGGAGGCATGAACGTTACAATTAACTATCATTTTTGCGTCGGATTCGAAAATCTAGACTTACAAGAGAACGACCATAAGGTGCCCGACGCAGCAACAGACGCTTGGAGACAGGTCGGCTGGAGGCCGATGTATTGGATCTCGACGCAATTTGAGTGTTCCATCGTCATTAGGAGGCCCTAAACGTTACAATTCACTATCAGTTTTGCGTCGGGTCGAAAATCTAGACTCACAGGAAAAGGACCATGGTGGTGCCGAGGCAGCAATAGACCCTTGGAGACAAGTCGGCTGGAGGCCGATGTATTGAATCTCGACGCAATTTGAGTGTTCATCGCATTAGGAGGCCCTGAACGTTACAATTAACTATCATTTTTGCGTCCGGATTCGAAAATCTAGACTCACCGGAGACGGAAAATGTGGTGCCCGAGGCAGCGATATCACCTTGGAGACAAGTCGGCTGGAGGACGATGTATTGAATCAAGACGCAATTTGAGTGTCCCATCGTCATTAGGAGGCCCTAAACGTTACAATTAACTATCATTATTGCGTCGGATTCGATAATCTAAAATCACAGGAGCACAACCATTAGGTGCCCGAAGCAGCAACATACCCTTGGAGACAAGTAGGTTGGAGGCCGATGTAATTGAATCTCGACGCAATTTGAGTGTTTCATCGTCATTACAAGGCCCTGAACGTTACAATTAACTATCATTTTTGCGTCGGATTCGAAAATCTAGACTCCACCGGAGACGGACCATGTGGTGCCCGAGGCAGCGATATCCCCTTGGAGGACAAGTCGGCTGGAGGCCGATGTATTGAATCTCGACGCAATTTGAGAGTTCCATCGTCATTAGGAGGCCTGAACGTTACATTAACAATCATTTTTGCGTCGGATTCGAAAATCTAGACTCACAGGAGAACGACCATAAGGTGCCCGAGGCAGCAATAGACCCTTGGAGACAAGTCGGCTGGAGGACGATGTATTGAATCTCGACGCAATTTGAGAGTTCCATCGGCATTACGAGGCCCTGAACGTTTCAATTAACTATCATTTTTGCGTCGGATTCGAAAATCTAGACTTACAAGAGAACGACCTAAAGGTGCCCGAGGCAGCATAAGACCCTTGGAGACAAGTCGGCTGGAGGCCGATGTATTGAATCTCGACGCAATTTGAGTGTTCCATCGTCATTAGGAGGCCCTAAACTGTACAATTAACTATCATTTTTGCGTCGGATTCGATAATCTAGACTTACAAGAGAACGACCATAAGGTGCCCGAGGCAGCAACAGACCCTTGGAGACAAGTCGGCTGGAGGCCGATGTATTGAATCTCGACGCAATTTGAGTGTTCCATCGGCATTAGGAGGCCATGAACGTTACAAATTAATATCATTTTTGCGTCGGATTCGAAAATCAATACTTACAAGAGAACGGACCATAAGGTGCCCGAGGCAGCAATAGACCCTTTGAGACAAGTCGGCTGGAGGCCGACGTATTGAATCTCGACGCAATTTGAGAGTTCCATCGGCATTACGAGGCCCTGAACGTTTCAATTAACTATCATTTTTGCGTCGGATTCGAAAATCAAGACTTACAAGGAGACGACCATAAGGTGCCCGAGGCAGCATTAGACCCTTGGAGACAAGTCGGCTGGAGGACGATGTATTGAATCTCGACGCAATTTGAGTGTCCCATCGTCATTAGGAGGCCCTAAACGGTACAATTAACTATCATTTTTGCGTCGGATTCGATAATCTAGACTTACAAGAGAACGACCATAAGGTGCCCGCGGGCAGCAACAGACCCTTGGAGACCAAGTCGGCTGGAGGCCGATGTATTGAATCTCGACGCAATTTGAGTGGTCCATCGGCATTAGGAGGCCATGAGCGTTACAATTATCTATCATTTTTGCGTCCGGATTCGAAAATCTAGACTTACAAGGAGAACGACCATAAGGTGCCCGACGCAGCAACAGACGCTGGAGACAAGTCGGCTGGAGGCCGATGTATTGGATCTCGACGCCAATTTGAGTGTTCCATCGTCATTAGGAGGCCGTAAACGTTACAATTCACTATCATTTTTGCGTCGGGTTCGAAAATCTAGACTCACAGGAGAAGGACCATGTGGTGCCCGAGGCAGCAACAGACCCTTGGAGACAAGTCGGCTGCAGGCCGATGTATTGAATCTCGACGCAATTTGATTGTTCCATCGTCACTACAAGGCCCTGAACGTTACAATTAACTATCGTTTTGCGTCGGATTCGAAAATCTAGACTCACAGGAGAAGGACCATGAGGTGCCCGAGGCAGCAATAGACCCTTGGAGACAAGTCGGCTGGAGGACGATGTATTGAATCTCGACGCAATTTGAGTGTCCCATCGTCATTAGGAGGGCCCTAAACGTTACAATTAACTATCATTATTGCGTCGGATTCGATAATCTAAAATCACAGGAGAACAACCATAAGGTGCCCGAGGCAGCAACAGACCCTTGAAGACAAGTAGGCTGGAGGCCGATGTATTGAATCTCGACGCAATTTGAGTGTTTCATCGTCATTACAAGGCCCTGAACGTTACAATTAACTTCATTTTTGCGTCGGATTCGAATATCTAGACTCACCGGAGACGGAACATGTGGTGCCCGAGGCAGCGATATCCCTTGGAGACAAGTCGGCTGGAGGCCGATGTATTGGAATCTCGACGCAATTTGAGAGTTCCATCGTCATTATGGAGGCCCTGAACGTTACAATTAACTATCATTTTTGCTTCGGATTCGAAAATCTAGACTCACAGGAGAACGACCATAAGGTGCCCGAGGCAGCAATAGACCCTTGGAGACAAGTCGGCTGGAGGGACGATGTATTGAATCTCGACGCAATTTGAGAGTTCCATCGGCATTACGAGGCCCTGAACGTTTCAATTCACTATCATTTTTGCGTCGGATTCGAAAATCTAGACTTACAAGAGAACGACCTAAAGGTGCCCGAGGCAGCATTAGACCCTTGGAGACAAGTCGGCTGGAGGCCGATGTATTGAATCTCGACGCACATTTGAGTATCCCATCGTCATTAGGAGGCCCTAAACGTTTACAATTAACTATCATTTTTGCGTCGGAATCGATAATCTAGACATACAAGAGAATGACCATAAGGTGCCCGACGCAGCAACAGACGCTTGGAGACAAGTCGGCTGGAGGCCGATGTAATTGGATGTCGACGCAATTTGAGTGTTCCATCGTCATTAGGAGGCCCTAAAAGTTACAATTCACTAACATTTTTGCGTCGCGTTCGAAAACTAGACTCACAGGAGAAGGACCATGTGGTGCCCGAGGCAGCAACAGACCCTTGGGAGACAAGTCGGCTGGAGGCCGATGTATTGAATCTCGACGCAATTTGAGAGTTCCATCGTCATTAGGAGGCCCTGAACGTTACAATTAACTATCATTTTTGCTTCGGATTCGAAATCTAGACTCACAGGAGAACGACCATAAGGTGCCCGAGGCAGCAATAGACCCTTGGAGACAAGTCGGCTGGAGGACGATGTATTGAATCTCGACGCAATTTGAGAGTTCATCGGCATTACGAGGCCCTGAACGTTTCAATTCACTATCATTTTTGCGTCGGGATTCGAAAATCTAGACTTACAAGAGAACGACCTAAAGGTGCCCGAGGCAGCATTAGACCCCTTGGAGACAAGTCGGCTGGAGGCCGATGTATTGAATCTCGACGCAATTTGAGTGTTCCATCGTCATTAGGAGGCCCTAAACGGTACAATTAACTATCATTTTTGCGTCGGATTCGATAATCTAGACTTACAAGGAGAACGACCATAAGGTGCCCGAGGCAGCAACAGACCCTTGGAGACAAGTCGGCTGGAGGCCGATGTATTGAATCTCGACGCAATTTGAGTGGTCCATCGCATTAGGAGGCATGAGCGTTACAATTTACTATCATTTTTGCGTCGGATTCGAAAATCTAGGCTTACAAGAGAACGACCATAAGGTGCCCGACGCAGCAACAGACGCTTGGAGACAAGTCGGCTGGAGGCCGATGTATTGGATCTCGACGCAATTTGAGTGTTCCATCGTCATTAGGAGGCCCTAAACGTTACAATTAACTATCATTATTGCGTCGGATTCGATAATCTAAAATCACAGGAGAACAACCATAAGGTGCCCGAGGCAGCAACAGACCCTTGGAGACAAGTAGGCTGGATGGCCGATGTATTGAATCTCGACGCAATTGAGTGTTTCATCGTCATTACAAGTCCCTGAACGTTACAATTAACTATCATTATTGCGTCGGATTCGAGAATCTAAAATCACAGGAGAACAACCATAAGGTGCCCGAGGCAGCAACAGACCCTTGGAGACAAGTAGGCTGGAGGCCGATGTATTGAATCTCGGACGCAATTTGAGTGTTTCATCGGCATTAGGAGGCCATGAACGTTACAATTAACTATCATTTTGCGTCGGATTCGAAATCAATACTTACAAGAGAACGACCATAAGGTGCCCGAGGCAGCAATAGACCCTTGGAGACAAGTCGGCTGGAGGCCGATGTATTGAATCTCGACGCAATTTGAGAGTTCCATCGGCATTACGAGGCCCTGAACGTTTCAATTAACTATCATTTTTGCGTCGGATTCGAAAATCAAGACTTACAAGAGAACGACCATAAGGTGCCCGAGGCAGCATTAGACCCTTGGAGACAAGTCGGCTGGAGGCCGATGTATTGAATCTCGACGCAATTTGAGTGGTCCATCGGCATTAGGAGGCCATGAGCGTTACAATTCACTATCATTTTGCGTCGGGTTCGAAAATCTAGACTCATAGGAGAAGGACCATGTGGTGCCCGAGGCAGGCAACAGACCCTTGGAGACAAGTCGGCTGCAGGGCCGATGTATTGAATCTCGACGCAATTTGATTGTTCCATCGTCACTACAAGGCCCCTGAACGTTACAATTAACTATCGTTTTTGCGTCGGAATTCGAAAATCTAGACTCACAGGAGAAGGACCATGAGGTGCCCGAGGCAGCAATAGACCCTTGGAGACAAGTCGGCTGGAGGACGATGTATTGAATCTCGACGCAATTTGAGTGTCCCATCGTCATTAGGAGGCCCTAAACGTTACAATTAACTATCATTATTGCGTCGGATTCGATTAATCTAAAATCACAGGAGAACACCATAAGGTGCCCGAGGCAGCAACAGACCCTTGGAGACAAGTAGGCTGGAGGCCGATGTATTGAATCTCGACGCAATTTGAGTGTTTCATCGTCACTACAAGGCCCTGAAACGTTACAATTAACTATCATTTTTGCGTCGGATTCGAAAATCTAGACTCACCGGAGACGGACCATGTGGTGCCCGAGGCAGCGATATCCCCTTGGAGACAAGTCGGCTGGAGCCGATGTATTGAATCTCGACGCAATTTGAGAGTTCCATCGTCATTAGGAGGCCCTGAACGTTACAATTAACAATCATTTTTGCGTCGGATTCGAAAATCTAGACTCACAGGAGAACGACCATAAGGTGCCCGAGGCAGCAATAGACCCTTGGAGACAAGTCGGCTGGAGGACGATGTATTGAATCTCGACGCAATTTGAGAGTTCCATCGGCATTACGAGGCCCGAACGTTTCAATTAACTATCATTTTTGCGTTCGGATTCGAAAATCTAGACTTACAAGAGAACGACCTAAAGGTGCCCGAGGCAGCATTAGACCCTTGGAGACAAGTCGGCTGGAGGCCGATGTATTGAATCTCGACGCAATTTGAGTGTTCCATCGTCATTAGGAGGCCATGAACGTTACAATTAACTATCAATTTTTTGCGTCGGATTCGAAAAATCAATACTTACAAGAGAACGACCATAAGGGTGCCCGAGGGCAGCAATAGACCCTTTGAGACAAGTCGGCTGGAGGCCGATGTATTGAATCTCGACGCAATTTGAGTGTTTCATCGTCATTACAAGGCCCTGAACGTTACAATTAACTATCATTTTTGCGTCGGATTCGAATATCTAGACTCACCGGAGACGGAACATGTGGTGCCCGAGGCAGCGATATCCCCTTGGAGACAAGTCGGCTGGAGGCCGATGTATTGAATCTCGACGCAATTTGAGAGTTCCATCGTCATTAGGAGGCCCTGAACGTTACAATTACTATCATTTTTGCTTCGGATTCGAAAATCTAGACTCACAGGAGAACGACCATAAGGTGCCCGAGGCAGCAATAGACCCTTGGAGACAAGTCGGCTGGAGGACGATGTATGAATCTCGACGCAATTTGAGAGTTCCATCGGCATTACGAGGCCCTGAACGTTTCAATTCACTATCATTTTGCGTCGGATTCGAAAATCTAGACTTACAAGAGAACGACCTAAAGGTGCCCGAGGCAGCATTAGACCCTTGGAGACAAGTCGGCTGGAGGCCGATGTATTGAATCTCGACGCAATTTGAGTATCCCATCGTCATTAGGAGGCCCCTAAACGTTACAATTAA